>NC_068937.1:95327450-95627450 GCF_016801865.2 Culex pipiens pallens | reverse complement strand
TTTCGAGAAATTTCAATTTGAAGTGAAAAACTAGTGATGCTCTGGTGCAACCATGGGCGTTAGAGAGTTAAAATGTTAGAATCTCTGAATTTAGGAATAGGGTATATGGCCCTATTTTGGACCTACTATGCAAAGCGTCAACACATTTCGCATGGTTCTCAGGAACGGTCTAACTAATTTGGCTCGTTTCAGGATTGTTTTGTGCCTTAATTTATGCTTAACAAAGTGTACTATTGTAAATTGAAAATAATTTAACCATTTCATTGTAATAAGCATTTCAAGTAAAACATTTTTTGGATGCTTTTTGGACTTATTGAATGTATTTTGGAGACATCGCTGAACCTATTTTGGACCCACACTCTGATTGGTTGAAATTTGGACAACTCGAATTGCGGCGTGCGGCGGCAACACGCACACTTACAAAAAACTCGGTTTGATAAACCAAAGGGCCTATCCACGATTGTAATTTGGAAAATATTTATTTCAGAAATTAAATAATTATGATAAAACAATGGATTTTAATTTGAAAACGTGTTTTAATTATATTGAATGGAATCTCACGCATCTTTAGCAGGTCTCTGTCCTATTTACAATTTGCGTATTCTTACGACCTAGTTGTTCAAGCATTAGAACATAAAAGACAACCCGTTATTAGTCGCAATAAAAACACCTTAACATAAAATTAAATGAATGACAGAGATACATAACAAGTTACAATGAAAAAAGGTTCTAAATTTTACGCAGAGTTTAAGTTCAAATATGATTAAACAATGAAGAAATTTTAAAGGGAGATTATAGCTTGTAACTTGTTGTGAAACTTTCTCATCTGTCATGTTAAACTTTACAGTTGCTTGACAAGAAGTTTAACTAAATGTTGCACTTTTAAAAACAATGTAATATTTGAAAAAATCTTTGTTTGAATACCAGGGTGCCTTTGATAGTCATAGTTTGTCTTGTTAAAAGCAGATTTGAGGTGTTCAAACATTATTTTTACTTCGAACTTACCATCACTTAGGTTGCTGATATAATTTTTAAGAAAATCATTTATGTCAATATTTAGTTAACTATGTTTATAAGCTTTTTAATATAATAAATATAAATATAATAAATTTTAGGTAAAATTGTTAAATATTCAGAACTTTGCCTGAAATTCGTTAAAACTAGTTTTGTTTATTAAAATATAGATTTATATTACATGTTTATCTAAATTCAAAGAACGAATCAAAAGTTATTACATTTTATATTCATTTTGTTTAAATGAAAATGCCTTTAAATTAGGAGATTTTTTTTGAATTATGTTTCAAAAACAAATAATATTTAATAATATTTATTATTTACAAACTTATTTTACCTTTTCCTAGTAGAAGATTGTCCGAAGAATCCGAAAATGCATTCCGTTTTACGATTCAAAATCATGTTCATAATGCTATTTATCAACATTTTCTTAATTATAGTTAACTAACTTTTCAAACATTTTCTTGAAAAGATCTTCATGAGGTACTTTGAGCACTTCTCTACCAAGGTCAGTATGATTCCATACCATTCCGTACGTATTTAATTTGTACTCTTCATTTTGCGGAAAAATCTCAAACCTAACAAAGTCACCCCGGCTATCAAAGTCACCCAGATTTACGGTAATCAGATATGTCTTAAACCATAAAATTCATAAAGTTAACATCGAAGATTTTTATTTTTCTAGCTGGTTCAATTGTTTTTCTAACATGATTGACACGGTAAAATCTAAAAGTGTAATTTATTATAAGCCAACGCTGGCAATTGTGGAAAAATACGTTGTACCTGTATTTAAAAAAATATATATATTGAAAAAAATTTAAAAATATATGCAGCTAAATTGGTGATAATGATGTTAAGACAAAAATAAATCAACATCAGTTTAAATTTTGGGATACTTTGCAATCGGTCCTTAGAATTATCTAAATCTCTATCATCAATTTGCATTTTTATCGTTTAAAAAACATATTTTCATTGTTTCTGTTAATCATTTGCTTTTTAAAGCTTAGATTTATTTCAAATAATTACAGTAAAGGAATGCAATTCAAAATATTAAATTAAAAAATTTCAATTAATGTCAATGAAATATCGAAATAAATTGATAAACAAAACTGGCAACACCTCTTTATACATGTGTTGGTGATAGCCTTGAACCGACGGCAAAATAGCTCCAAAAACTGATCCAACGTGGCTGATTTGAAAAAATATTTTGAATTGAGTTTTTTTTCGATAATAGAATAGTTATTTCAATGGTTTAGTGACGAAAAACATAAAAGCATTAAATAGACAACAGTTACATTGCTCGGAAACCGGATGAAATTGCTTGGTTTCAGTGCAAAACAGAAAAAATCATCAAGGTGTCGCGAGCCAAATCCGATAAGCAACGATGCCGGAATATTTGGACCTAATCGATGTGCTAGGAAAATGGTAGGAAATAAAATTGGCATTGGAAAAAGTGGCTGAAAAAGCGGAAATAATCAAAAATGTTAACATTTTTGGAAGAGGTAAGCTACAAAACGATCCTGCTTACACTTTCTGTTGGTTGGATTCAGTGAATTCGTACTTTAAAAGCCTGAACTACCTCGATTAATAAAAATAGGTCCAAAATAGGTACTAGGTCCAAAAAAGGGTCATATACCCTATTAAAATTCAAAGTTCTACAGTTATAGAATTTTGGAACTCCAATTTGGAATTTGAAGAACTTTATGATATCCAAATCTGAGGTATCAGAAATGAAAAAAAAAACATGATTTCATAATTGAGATTGAAGATGAGATTTACAAAATTTTAGAATGTTTCAATTTTAGAAATTTTGGATTTAAGAATTTTATTGTTTTCAATGTGAAACGTATGGCTTGTCTCGAGTCGAGTAAATATTAAATAAATAACAAAAGTTATATTTGTCGCAGACGCAAGCAGCAAGCGAGCGATCTGTTGAGCCCAAAAATGGATTCTAGTGGACAGGAGATTTGCTGTTAACAAAAGTTCCCGAAGAGTATGCAGCGATTTGGTATTTTGGGATTTTTTTCCCGCAATTCATAGAGTCTGAGGATCTGATAATACTGTCATGAGATTTTGAGGCACAAATATATATATTTTTAAAGTTATTCTGGCCCTTTTTCGAAGCAACATAGGTTGTCGAAAGTAATTTTTATGATCTGAGTACAATTACATGAACGTGAAATAGGTTCCAACAACTTTCAACTGGATTAAGTTAAGTCAATTTGAGATACGACTTGACATTAGCAACTCACCCTCATTCTCCTCGTCGATCTTGAGCGCCTTCGAGATGTACTCGAACGCTCGCCGGTGGTGGTGCTTCTGCTTGGCCAGCAGCGGATCGCCCGGTCCCACCTGACTTCCACTCGCAGACCGCTGGACGCCACTCATGTCCCGGCCCTCGGAGTTCACCAACACCCCACTGGACGAATACTGGAGCGGGTGGTGCTGCTGGGGATCGTACTGATGCACCAGCGGATTGTTGAGCTGTGGATCGAGCTGGTGCTGGTGACTTTCCTGCTGCTGCTGCTGGTGGTTGATGACGATTTCCAGACCGCAATCCTTCTTCACCGGCCGGTACACCACTTTGGTGGTAAAATTATAAATGTAACGGAAAATGATAAACAGCTGATAGAGCAGCGAGCGCACTACGTTGAACACGAAAATAACTGGAAACGAAATAATGTAAAGGTTCTGCTTGTGGACGGTGTCACATCGCATCGGGGCACCGGACTCGGTTCCGGTCAGGGTTCCCGATCCGGACGAGCCTTCACCGCCGCCTTCGTTATCACTGGCGTCGTGCTGTTTGGCGCTGTTGGTGCGGGATTTCTTACTCGGCGACTTGCCAGCATTGCTCAGCGAGTATTTGTTGCGAACCATCAGAGCTCGGAGTTCGGTTCCGCGGTCGCTCCTGGACGGGGTGGCGTTTGTTGTTGTTGTTGTTGGTAGAATCCGATACACCCCACAGCCTACTGCTGCTGATCCTGCAGGCGACGCACACCCAAGAGAAAACCTCTTCCTTCTTTCCCTTTTCCCCCAGCAGAACACAATCTTAGCAGGCGCAGGACGACCACGACGATGACAGGCAAGGATGAAAATTCTTTATCCTTGACGACGGAAGCCTTTCCCAGACACACACTACAGCTCTTTACATTATCACTAAACTCTTGCACTACACTACAATCACTTCCTTTTCTCACAGAGAAAAATCAACCAACAAAACAATTTTCTTCCTTTTTTCCCTACAAAATTTACAAAAAAAATTTTCTCCCCCAAAAAAACGCCTACTGCGACGAGGAGGAGGACCGCGACGGCGGAAGGGACATAATTCTACGAACGTGTGTGACAGGACACCACAGAACCAAGGAGCAAAAAATCGAACCCCGTTGCTTCCTAATAAATCCGGGTGGCGCGGGGGGAACACTCCGGAACCGAAAATGAAAAATCTCGCCCGCCTGACCGTCGTGATTGACTGCTCGGACACTAATGACGAAACGAAGCGACGACGACGACGACGGTTGACGTTGGGAAGTGTCTCTCTGGAAGACTGCTGTTGCAGGAAGGGGATGGAATGCTGAATCGAAGGAGAGTGAACGGGAAAGCGAGTGAAAAAGTTTGAATGTTTTGTTTCGGTTGCGCAAGTTGTTTACCTGTGTGGGGTGGGGTGGGGTTTGGTTGGGGGGTGGAACTGTCAGAATGGGAGTCACAGTTGATTTTACACTCTCATCAAAAATAGTTCAAAGTCAGCAACAAAAATATTGCGTTAATTTTGGGATCATCTAATCTCGGTTGAGTTTTCACCCTTTTTGTATGCTATAAAGACAAACAACACACAAAACCAAGCCTGCTCCGGTGGAATCGCTGGTGGCGGTTGGACTCGCAATCTAAAGGTCGTCAGTTTGAATCCTGGGGTTGAATTCTTGGGCTAGTTTGGGTGCTCTCCCCATTTCAGCCTTCGGACTCCTTGGTTCCATAAAATACGCATGCGTTTTCTAGTCGTTCTTCCTGTAAGCCATCCGCAACCTCTTGACAAAAGCCTGGGGGTCGTGTTAAAGTGAGTGGTTTGTTTTTGGCTTCGTAATAGTAATAGTAATTTTATTTGGCAACGATAGTAAGACTTTTTATCAGGGCTTCGTCCGCTTTCTTAACAACAGCAGAACTCACCAATATCCATCCATCCAGCTGGAAGTAGGCAAAAAACCGAAGCAAAAACTTCTTGCCTATTCATAACCTGGAACGGATCTCGTCTCCCACGCACTTACCATTTTGGAAACTGGCGATGATCCGATGATTCCTTTGGCAGGCATTGAAGCATTGACTCTAAATATTGCCACCGGCACTGCATCCTCACCCGATTAACACTTGTCCCGGCCATCTGCTTCTAGCTTCAACCGTTTGGCCACCATCTCATTCCGGGTGCAGCCTTCGAGAACAAGCTGAGCTCTTTGATTTCCTGACGGCGCTCATCTTCCTCACTGTTTCTGGATTGCTGTCGAAGACTTTTTCTTGCCTCGGTTTGTTCTGTACATATACATTTTGAATTTTTGATTTTTTTTCCCCACACATTTACTACCCCTGATCGCATAAATGTCCCATATGCATTTTCATCACTTTTGAGTTATTGATGCAGTTTGGTTTAAAATCGTGTGCACTTTCAGAGAAGCCTAAAACATCCAGTACTTTGTTCTAGAAATCAGGAGGAAATCCAGTTTTTTCCTTATGAGTGCAGTGTGAGACAAACTTGCAGTGCGTTTTTCTCAGCTTGCTGTGCTTGCACATGGGGCATTTATGCCAACATGGGCAGTTTCGCAAAGAAGAATGAACAAAATTTATTGTATTTTTACGTATTTCTTTTATTCCAGCTAGAGTCTGATCAGTCTGATGAGCATTGGTGTGTTGGCAAGAAAGAGAAAGCAGTTTTAGCGTTTGCTCTGATGCGAAGATGACTGAAGTGAGGAAGAAAAAGTTTTTTTTTGTTTTGATCGGTTTAAAAAAAAATTTGAAGGTAAACGGCAAAATCTAAAAACTGGGTGTCAATTCCGGTGTCCGAGAATTGGGTACTAAAGCCCTATGTCAATTTTTATGTAGAACGGTAAAAAACACGATTAAAAACCATTTCTGATCACTTTTTTTCATTTTAATGCAAAAAAAATAATGACAAGACAACATTTTTTCGATGGATCAACTATGGTCCCCTTGGAACGAGCTGTCAAGTAGGAACTTTTCTGTCAAGAAGGACCGTGAGGTTATTTTTTCCAAATTGATTTAAAAATCCATTTTAAACTCTTTGTGGTCGTACAAAGGGTCATTGTACTCAGAAAAATAAGCTTTATCGCTGTAAACAATAATATCAGCAATCTAAGCTTCATTTTAGGACCCAATTCACGGAAATATTAACCTCCGGTTCGAAAATTTGGAAAAAATGTTCGTTTTTTCGTGTTCTTCGTGAGTGGCAAGGGTTTAAGTGCGCGCGCTTTCACTATTTTCTTTTGAACTAAAGTGCTTGGTGCGGTTGTGGTGGGTTCCTGCGATGTTCCTGCAGATTTTATGATGACCTGTAACATCCGACGGGAGTCATCAATTGGGTACTAAAGTCCTATGTCAATTTTTATGTACAACGGTAAAAAACACGATTAAAAACCATTTCTGATCACTTTTTTTCATTTTAATGCAAAAAAAATATTGACAAGACAACATTTTTTCGATGGATCAACTATGGTCCCCTTGGAACGAGCTGTCAAGTAGGAACTTTTCTGTCAAGAAGGACCGCGAGGTTGATTTTTCCAAATTGATTTAAAATTCCATTTTAAACTCGTTGTGGTCGTACAAAGGGTCATTGTACTCAGAAAAATAAGCTTTATCGCTGTAAACAATAATATCAGCAATCTAAGCTTCATTTTAGGACCCAATTGCGGCTGAACGCCAACGCCATGATCGATTTGGTCAAGCCCAATGCAAGTGCAATCGCTGCCGGTGCTGCTTTTCGGGTGAGAAACTTCCAATTGGAAATATGGAGCAGCCGTTGCTGACTGGCTACGCTGTTCGCTTTGTAAGCGAATGATGCTGGGTTCGATTCCCATCTGCTCCAAACGATAAAGTTAAGGAAATATGAATTTTTGAAATTCTAAACATGAACGAAACATCAAAGTCGCTCTAACCGGGGTTCGATCCCCCGTTCTTTCGATTGGTGAATTAGGAATACTACACACAAAAAAATATTACCGTAATGACAAAAGTAACTAATTTTTGATTTAAAAAGTTGCTAAAATTAGTTTGAGGGAAAGTTTTTTTCTTGTTTAAAAAATGAAAACTTTTACTGGTAAAGTTTTGGAAAATCTCCTTACTAACTGATTTAAAAGTCTTAACTTTTAATACGATTGTAAAATTTCTTTCATTTCGACGTTCTCGTGTAACCGTGTATGACTAAGTTTCAAATGTACACAAACACTTTGGTGGGTCTGGTGGTGCTGGTGATTCTGGGACGCAAAGCAAAGCCGACCGCGGCAGCAGCCAGGAATCGGACGCGGAAACCTTCGTGAGTCAAACAGCAGCAGCGGAACGCCTTCGAAGGAGGGTGGTGCGGGTACGGGATGAGGTCAAGTGCTCAAAAAGGACAAGGCGAGCTTCCTGCAGGAACTGCAGCTGTTCCACGACCGGAATGGGTAAGAAGGAAGCTTGGGTGTTTTTGTGGGGTTTGTGATTGATTTTGTTTGTTTTTTGTAGGATGGGAGGTTGGAATGTGGATTCGCATCGGTTGTATCCGGTGGTGGTGCCTCAGAATTGGTGATTGAAGGTCAATTCCCGCAAGGGCTGGAACGAGATCATCGAGGAGATGGCGCTGCCGAAGCGTTGCGTGAACAACGAGATTGCGTTGAAGAAGATAAACATCCGGGTTTTGGACAAGTACGAGACAGGTGATTTTCACGGTGAGGAGAAGGAGCCGACGAAGAGGAGGACGACGAGAAGCGGGATAATCGGAGGTGGCCAGAGCGGATGTTGCACTCGGTGCCGGCGGTTTACAACACCGGTGAGTAATGATAATGTGTGCAGTGGCTTGCCAACTTCACTAACTTCCATCTCTTTTAGCAACTAACCGCCCACAAATGCTCATCTCGCGACGGCGCAGCTCCAGCCGAATGAACCTGGACAGCGTGCCGAAAAAATCTGTGTCATTCTCGAAGGAGGATGAAGTGCTCGAAATCGAATTCCGTTCCGAGGGCCTCATCAACCCAATGTTCCGGATGCGCTTCCAGAATCTGGAACTCCCCGTTCAGGCACTTCACTTTCTAGCCGCGAAACGTCGATGTCGCGCGTCGAAACGTCCATCCGGAACTGTCCAGCTTGGGGTCTTCGGAAGTTACCGGTGGCGTACCATAAGAATCGGTACAGCTTGGACTCGGATTTTGGCCAGAAACTTTAAATACAATAACAAAATGTCTTTTTTAACATACTGTTTAAAACTTTTAAAAATAAACATAAAATCAAGCCAAGAATCAAGCCCATTTTTCTGAAACTATCACTGTAGTATTAAATGTTGTTTATTCTTGCTATAAAAGGTTTCTTTTCAAATTAAAAGTAAAACACTTTTACCGATACAACGATTTTGTTCCATAAATGCATGGTAGTATCAAAAACTTTCCAACTTTTAAATTGAAAAGTTTGAACTTTCTACGAATATTCACCAACGCAAACTTTTAATCCAACGAACGATCTTTTTAAATTTAGAGTATTTTTTCTTTGTGTGTATTACTACAAACTATATACGCGCTGGGTCTTTGTCCAGTTGACAAGGGTTCAGAAGTTCTAAATAACGTTTGAATCTGATTGATGCAAACGTTCTTTAGGGCGGGGCTTGTCGATTCAAGCTGAGGTACCTCGCGCACGGCAAGCCTGCGTAGAAATGGGTCACCGAAGCTCGGCAGAGCTAACACCTTCCAAATGCCTATGCGAGTTATTTGCATGTATAGGATGTCAAATCTAAAATACATGGAAACAACTCAATTTGTAAGAGGCGGCCGCGTGGTCCCGTTTGGTTGATTGCACACACACACTCACATTACTTTTATTCCAGCTAGTTTTTGAAAACCAATTAAAGGCTGAAGAAAACCGAGCGAGAAGTGAAGGCAAATAAAGAACAAAAGGTGGCCACCAACACCACCAGCAGCGCCTGTTGGAGTGAGCCAGTGATGCCAGGAAATTTTCTCTATAAATGCTACTTTTCGTGAGTGTTTGCTTAAAATTTCATCAATTTTGGCAGCACTAAGCAGACCCAAAAGAGCGCTGGAAGAAAAAAAAGAACTAAGCTGAAAATAGGAAAATGGGCGCGGCCCAATGCACTTGACTGATTAGAATGCGTTTGGGAAATATTTTTTTTAAATGCTTGTAAAAGGAACAGCATAACTTTAAAAAAAGTGAAAATAAAGAGAAATGTCCACAAAAAGTTGCTCTACTCGTTGGTGTACTTGGTTTTAGTAAATTTCAAGGAACACTCCAGATTATCCAGCATCATTCAAACACGACCGCTTATTAGGCTTAAAATGGGTATATTTCCCTTATTTCTGCCAAGCGATCAGTTTTTTTTCCGAATTTGTTAGCATTATGCTAATGATCTGCATATAAATCTTAGTGTGTAGCTTGAAACTCAGGTTTTGTTGAATTTTGCCCGCTCAGAGTGTAAACATTTTAAAATGAGTTAATTGGTTTAGATTGGTTTAAACGTGTGAAAGATCAGCTGTGGGCTCGAATAAAATTTTAGAAGTTTTACGCATTCTTGTGTAAGCGTGTAGATTGACAGTTCTTAAGTAAATCAAAACAGATATCGTGTTGGTTACACAATTTTCTGGGAGCGAAATAAATTTTCCTTAAACTTATCGGTAATTATCAAAGAATTGAGCTACAAATCTCTTTCATAAATACATTTATTAGCGCAGCTTTTCCAGCCCCATCGCCTCACAATGTCCAAAGCAGCGGGTCGCCTGAAAACGCTCAAGAAAGCCGTCGACAAAATCAACCACACGAGCAAGCTTCGCACTAACATCCCGGCCGGAATGGCCGTCGCCGGTCCCCCGCTCGGGCCAATGCTCGGCCAACGGGGCATCAACATCGCTGCCTTTTGCAAGGACTTTAACGAGCGAACCAAAGATTACAAGGAGGGCATTCCACTTCCGTGCCGGGTGGCGGTCACTTCCGACCGGGCGTACGAACTCACCATCCATTCGCCACCGGCGACATTCCTGCTCAAACAGGCCGCCGGAATCCAGCGCGGTGCGATGAATCCGGGCCGGGAGACGGCCGGTCGGATTACACGCAAGCATTTGTACGAAATTGCCCAGATTAAGGCGCAGGATCCGCCGAACGCGCTGCTCACGCTGGAGCAGATGTGCAAGGCCCTGGTGGGAGTGGCCAGGACGTGTGGGATCGAGATCGTGAACGAGCTGGACCCAGTCGAGTATGGGAAGTTCTTGGAGGAGCGCAAACAGGTCGTGGAGGACCAGCGGAGGGAACTGCAGGAGAAACGAGAGGCGAGAATGCTGCGAATGGGTTGAGGTTCTGGTTGCGAGGTATGTTCCGGGGACATGTTTGTTAGAGTAGCGGAAATAGAGTGCGAAAATTTAGTTTGGCTCTGTTTATGATTGTGAGAAATTTCCAAATTCAGGGCTTTCAGGGAAAGTAATTACAATTTATTCCGATTCTACGTTTCAAAATCCAGCTTCTTCCTGTCCTTGGCGGTAATCTTCCTTCTTCTCTTATCAATGTGCTTGCCCAATTTGCCAGTTTCCTTGAGTTGATCGTACTTTTCGACCAACTCGCGCGCCTTCTTAACGTTCTTCTTCTCGTAGAACGGCCGCTTGCCCTCGTCCAACGCCTTCCTCGCCTCCTGCTTCTCCTGCATGCGCTTCTGGTCCAGTCCCTTTTGTTTCTCAAACTCTCGAATCTGGTTCGACGTCCTTTGAATGGCAATCTTTAACCGTTTCTCCTCGGCCGGATCTTGCGTCTTTTCCAGCTGCTTCTTCAAGGTCTCCAACTCGGTGCCCCTCATTTCGTTGATAAACCCGTACTCCGATCGGAACTTCCTTCCACTGAAGTATCCCTGCTTCGAGTCGAACCGGGGATCCCGCGGGCGTTGTTCATCTGCGCCGTTCTTCACCTTCCTCTGCATTCCCAACGCTGGAACCTTCCGCTTTGCACTGACCTCTTCCGGAGGGCCATCGGAGTCACTATCTGGTCGAGGTTCCTGTTTTCGCTTCTTTTGCTTTTTGTCCTTCGACTCTTCCGGTTGCTTTCCTTTTGTCTTTCCGAAAACGGCCTCGTTGTAAAGTTTGGAACCGATTCGACGTTTCAGCTGAAGCAGGTCCTCGAACGGCATCTGCCGGTAGTCTTTGTCGGCCAAGCGGGGCTGCAACGTTAAAAGTTGTATTAAAACATTCTTAAATTAGGACTAAATGAGCTCCTAACCTTTGATTCATCGCCACTTTCTTCGTCCGATTCGGAATTTTCGTCGGATGAAGCTTCCTCCGCACTTTCATCATCCGATTGGTTCTGCTCCTCTTCCAAATCGCTAGGATCCTCTTCAATTTCGCTTTGTTCGTCCACAGATGATTCATTTTCAGAGGAGGACATCGTAATCTATGTTTTATTTCACAAAATTGATTAAATTTAACAAAAACTTTGCAGGTAAATCAATCTCATCAGAAATCCAAACAAAAGCACCGCGCGATCAAACTATTTTGTAAACAGAACCACGCTGGGAGGACCTTTCACATTTCCACAGTTTATTCGAACTGTCTCGTATGCACGTTAAATTCATATAAGGCACTTTATAATACAATTCGATAGTAATGCTACCGGTTGTTTGCATCAGGACACTGTGACGAGAAGTTCATCATTTTAGGGTTAAATTATATTTTTTCACTGGGCCAAGAAAGCCTTATACCTTTTTAAAAATATATAACATGACGGGTTTCCTTACTACCCTTTTTACAATGTTCCGGACTTAAGCCAAAATTGTTTTTTAAGCACTACTTTTGAAGTACTTATATAAACTTCACCATTTATAGAATGTGACTTAGGCGACCCCAAAACGGATCCAACGAGGCCAGACCGACAAAATCGGTTCAGACAGCCCCGAGATAATCGAGTGCAATTATTTCGATCAACATCCAACCACACACACAGAAATTTGCTCATAATTTCATTCTGAGTCGATCTGTATGTACATGAAGGTGATTCTACAGCTTTTGTACATGAAGGTTCTATAGCTTTTGCTCATTATGAAAATGAGTAAAAGTTACCCAGTTGGTTTGCATAGCATTTCACCCTATTCCATGCATGTTCGTTTCCCCGTGCAAGTCAACTGTGGCAGACAAGAAAAGTTTGACATTTTGCCGGCTTGCAGTTTGTTTATTTACTTCCCTGCAAAAAAGCATCATTCAAACTAGTTTCCCAAATATTTTCACCGCTTTCTGAACCAAAACTGCCTCAAAATTGCGAAAATGAACCTGGAACCCATCAACGGCGCCCTGTCCCACCTGCGGGTGCTCCGCTCCAGCGTCGGCCAGGTGTTCGAGACGCTGGGAAATGGCGTTCGGGCTGAACACGGCGAGGAGGGCAAGGAGCAGAAGTTTCTCCACGAGCTGCAGGAACTGCTGAATGCGGTCAACTCTAATTTGAGGTAAAGTTGGTAAATTACTTTCAGGATTGTTATAATCAACTAATGTGTTGTCTACAGAGAGTTCGAAACGTGCATCAGCGATTTGACGCCGCCGCAGGCACCGCTGAATCTGGCCAACACGGCGTACCTCTCGCTGGAGACCAACCTGGAGCGGCAGGCCCTTTATCCGCACCTGGTCCAAAGCTACAAGTGGCACGACAAGCTGCACGAGTACAGCACTTTTGCGTCGACGTTGTTGCAGCAGAATGCACTTAAAAGATCTTATTATACGAATACTAAGCGACGGAGATCGCTTCCGTCGAGCCATTTGGCCACTCCTCAGTTAGTATTACAATTGATTGGTTTGAAAAGTACAATTTCTTCAAGATATGATTAATTTTAGAACCGTGGACAACCTCATCGGCAGTATTCATTACAACAACATGAACTTGAAGATTGTTCGTCCCTTCATGACTAATGCAATTCTTCACGTAGGTCGTCTCAACTGCTGTTTCATAGCCCGAAATAATCACAATTCAATCTAGGTTACAATCGCTCGGGTTCTCCGGGCGGCAGTCATTCTGAAGGGCCTGCTAATCGAGTGGGTCACCGTGAAGGGGTACGACGAGTCGCTGCTGGACGGGGTGGACGAGCACTGGACGGAATCGCGGCACCAGGTGTTCCGGAAGGTGCAAGACCACGCCCACTCGGCGATGTTGCACTTCTTTTCGCCGACGCTGCCCGAGCTGGCGATCAGAAGCTTTGTGGTGAGTGGGAAACTAAGAAATCGAGTTACATTTTCATTTTGTGGATTATGATATTTTATTTTTAAAATCAATGTTGATTTATAAAGTTATCATTATTTTACCGTTTAAAAATTTAGAATTGACCGGTTAGAATTTTTCAATAAAAAAAAATCAATTTTTTATGCATTAATATTATTTTTAGCGATTTTTTTAAGGACAAATCTTTTTGACATTTTTCCATATTTTTTTTTAAATTAAAATGTTTTTAATTTGTTTTCATTTAACACAGAAATGTCGAATTTGATTTGATAGTTAAGTTTTCCGATTTATAAAAATCAAACTTTATCTTCATTTTTTCCCTAAAAACGAGAATTAAACTAATAGAAAAAAAAATATTTTCTAGGTTGTTAACGATAAAATTATCTAAGCTTGATAACGATAACGATAGTTCAATCGCTATCGTTATTTCGATAATTCTATTGACGATAATCTTATCGCCGATAATAGACGATAGCTCATTTTTTAAATCTTTCTTAAGTCGATTAATTCAGCCATATCATGTTAAATTTTCAATGCTTTTTTTATGTACAAAAAAAAATCACAAAATGCCGTATTTTTTCGAAAGTACTCAAATTTTCATAATTTGCAATATGGACCATCCACAAACCAGGTTGACACTTATGGAAATCTCACCCCCGAACACTCAAAGCGTGTTCTAGCGTGTTGCTCGTACTGACTCAGAGCAAGGGTGAGATGTAGGTGTAAGGGCAGTGCGTGTTCGTCGGGAACCTGGTGCATAAGATCGGTCAAGGGCCGTTCTTACACTGAAAATTGCGAAATTGCGAATTGCGAAAAATCCATTTTAATGCATTAACATTATTTTCTTCGTTTTTTTTTTGAGAAGCAAATCTTTTTGACATTTTTCCATATTTTTGAAAAGTATAAACGATTTTAGTTTGCTTTCACACAAAAAATGTCGAATTTGATTTGATGGTTAATTTTTCCGATTTATATTAAACTAATAGAAACACAAATAAATATTTACGATGACTTAAGGAGCTATTAGACTATGGCAAATAAGCAAACAACCGAACTCGCACTTTTTTTGTGACAATTCTGCAAGCATACAGAGCAGGCAAACTGCCAAACTGTAAAAAATGTTTTTGAGTTTGTTTGTTTGTCGAAGTCTTAATCTTCCTTTAATACTTTTAGTTTACTATTTCTCCACGAAATCAGCCGATTTTGACCATTTTTTTTTGTTCCTTTTTTTATTTGGCTCAAACTTTGTGAGGGCCTTCTCTCTATGACCAAAGTCTCCTTACAATTTTGGCAGCTGGTCTTCGGCAAAGTCGTTGGTACACGAAAACGTTCAATATGTTTTATTATATAACTATTCTAGCTTGTTTGTCCTGTCCCATATTTCACAACTTCGGTTGTTTTCTTGTAAACTTCTCGTTACAAGTTGGTAATTCTGTCTAGTTGCAAAATAAGGTTTCTTTATTCTTTCTTTCTGTGTTAGTATGTTATTCAATGTTCGATTTTATTACATTGTACTTATTCCATTTTTTCTCTTTTTCTCTTTCATGTACCTTGCGAGCATACGATGACCGAAAAAGTCATTGTATCAGCCAACACACGTGTATTTTTCACAAAGCCGCGAAACAGAACAAGTATTTTTATAAGTGCGTGAATAACAATCGGTCGCTGAAGCTCAAAAAAATGTGAGAACAATATCGCGCCGTGGTTTAGTGATAATAAGGCGAAGAAAGTAGACGACGATTCCGCATGAAGAATATAGCGGAAATTATGTGTTAATCGCACAATGGATGAAGGTTTGAAGTTGACACTATCAAAAGGGAATGGTAAGATGCAATAGTAATATTGCTAGGTTTGATAGTGTCAAAAGGTAAGATCAAGGAATAAGGATTATATGAACCTATATTGTCATAATTATTGTATTCACTGAAAATTCTATCCGCTTTCTACCCCCAATGTGTCCTGCACTGGGGTTGCCTGGGGTAACTTCGAGTTGACCTGGGCCGCCCGAGGAATTATGTCGTAGGTGGCTCGTGTACAGGTTCACTCACCTCTCCTCGCGGCAAGGTTTTCCGTAGGTCTACACTCGAACATGCAACATGGGACAGCATAAATCTTCAGCTGAAGCCGGACGAATGTATTCCGAAATTACAGAAATTACAGAAAAAAATCTCGTTTTTTATGATTGATTATTCCTAAAAATATTTTTTTATCGAAAAGTTCACACAATGTTCAATAATATTGGCTAAGCGTCTTTGAATATTGGACCTATGGTTGCTGAAATATAGTCGACTTAAAAAAAAACAGGAGAATTGAAGTTTTACAAGTCTTATCAAAACTGCCTTTTATATCACAGAAACTAATGATCCTATTTTCAATGTTTATAAAATGAAACATTTGTCAAGCTTTCAGATTTTTTCGAAAACGCATTTTTTAAACTTTGGAATTCACATTAATATTTCAAAAAGGTCAAATATTCCTTTTGAAATGTTAGAATTGATTTAAAAATTTAAAAAATATTTTTTTCGAAGAAATCAGAAAATTTCACAAATGTTTATTTTTTTACATTGAAAAAAGAACCATTAGTTTCTGAGATAATAACAATTTTATTGAAAATTGTATGAACTATTTGAACAAAATAGTTCAGGAATGTACAGTCATGGACACTATTTAAAAAAAAAGTTATTTAATCCACCTTTAGGTGGTTTTTTCGTGGCGATCAGACCCGGCCATTTGAGGTTATGTTGAAAATCAACCTTTTTTGTATTCTTCTAAATAACTTTTTTATCATAACTTTTAAATGATAAAATGAAACTGTACAATTTTCCATACCAGGCTGTAGGACCTGAAAGTGAACCGAATGGACCACATCCGGACAAAATTCACTCAGCCAAAGCCGAGAAAATCAAGTACATATTTCGATGCCAACATTTCAAAAAGCATCATGTACACACCATCCTTTTTGAGAAAAACGCATTCAAATGTTGAGCATCCATTTTCAATTCCCATTTTAATATTAAGGCAAAATATGATTTTCTAATGATAACTAACGATGAAAAACGTTGCCTTTATTGATACTTGATCATCCAAATTCAATAAAACATTATTTCCGAAATTTTATTTGAGAAAAACAAACATAACTTCTTTTGAAATCACCAACGTCTCTATCACCCTGCTGTCATTGAGGGGGGCGCTTTGTTATGATTCGTTTTTCTTCGCCGAATGTACATGGCGCTTTTTTCATGTTGCTTTTATTTCGTCACGAGGTTCATGTAGTCTTTTATTTGACAGGTTGACAGGGCTATATAAACAGGGACTGCTAATGGCAGAGATTTTGTTTATGTTACTTTATTTAAAATCATGATTAAACAGACTTTACTGAAGTAACTTTTGCTCATTTTTGGTGGAGAGGTAGCTTATTAGGAGTACTTTCAGAATATGCAATAACCCAGAAAGTGTCAAAATGTACATGATGCCTTTTGAAATGTTACCGTCGATTTTTGATCAACATCCCCACACACGCACAGACATTTGTTCAGAATTTGATTCTGAGTCGATAAGTATAAATGAAGGTGGGTCTAGGAGGTCAAATTAAAATGTTCATTTTCCGAGTGATTTTATAGCCTTTCCTCAGTGAGGAAGGCAAAAATCCAAAACAGGGAATTTTTCAGTTTAAATAAAATTTCATGTTGCTATATCTTGAAAACGGTGCACTTTAAAATCTATAAAGTACTTTTTGATAACGGATGTTTAGAAATTGGATAGAAATTTGTAAAAAAGGTAATATAAAAATCGGCAAAAAAAATCCATTTCATTATTCGAGAGTCAGAACACGTTTTTCAAACGAGCAAATTTATGATGTTTTGACAAAAAATCACAAATTCCCGACATATTCCGATTTGGTGCGGCTTATTTCCCGATTTTTCGATTTGAGTTTGGGTGGCCACCCTGTGTTCCATAAACCATGAAGATTTTTTTTTAAACATCAGACACCCCTCCTTTCCCAATTTGTAAATTGTCTATTCAAAAAAATCTTTTCTGAAAGATGCTATTTTCGAAATTTCAGAATTTTACAAAAAAAGTTCTAATACAGTCCAGTCGATTATCCGATGGTTTGTATAGGACTTCGGATAATCGATTCACGAACAATTTTATTCTATTTTTTTTAATTTTCTTGTTTTTATCATCAAATTCTAGTTCTGCGATCCCATTTTAGTCACCGCCATTTTGGCCGTCATCTTGGATTGAAAAATTCTAAATCACTTTAGCGTAGTTTAAGCTCGACAATCAAAAACATGACAACATTTTTTTTTTTCATGATTCGATTATCCGAAGTGAAAATTTTCCGAGGCCTTCGGATAATCGAGTCTGGACTGTACACTGGCATCGTTTGATACCCATATTGCAATTTATGAAAATTTGGGCATTTAAAAAAAAAAACGTTATTTTGTGAGTACAGTACTAGTTCGGTGACTGCGCTGAGAACGTAGCCAAGTTACCGAATGCAGCTCGCTAATTGGGCTGACCGTAAAATGCATTATATAAGTTGGGTCTTTCAATTTCGGAAATTTCAGCGACGCGTAGCGCGTCGAAAACCCCGTTTTTTTATTTTCTGAAAATCCCATCGCGGATTTTTTTTTAGAATTTCCCTTTTTTTTGTAAATCTTTCCGAGGAATCCGAATAAAATAATTTTCAGACATAGGCGTTATAATTTTTTGAAAAATGTTTTTTGCGAAAATCGTCCGCTTTTTGGACCACCCTAACACGGTAGGTAGATCGCCGTAATGGCCAAACAAAAAATAACGGGTCTAATTATTTCGGGCAAGGAACACCCTGAAAAAAAAAATGCTTTTTAACTGGGTTACAGCCCCGTTATCGAGCGCCCAGTTGAAAAGCAGCCCAGCTAAACAACTTCCAGTTACCGAACGAGTCCTTTAAATACAACTTTGTCGAAGACACGAAATCGATCAGCCAAATTCGTTGTAAAGGTACAGTTTTCTTTTTTTCGAGAAATGGACAAAGTTTCGTTAAAATTAAAAAAATATATAACAAAGGAAATTTTGTAAAAAAAAACTAGTAAAATACTTTATTGCTACTTCCAGACCTGGTTCCGCAGCTACGTGACGCTGTTCGTGGATCCGTGCAAAAAGTGCGGCAAACATCTTCACAACACACTTCCCCCGACGTGGCGCGACCTCCGCACCCTCGAACCCTTCCACGAGGAGTGCAAACAGTGACGAAGAAACAACCTTGGCGCGGGCTATCGGTAAGATGATAAGCACACTAATCCCTTTTTATTTCTCTTAATAATGATTATGAAACTTAACCTAAGGAATACAATTTGAAGAAAGAGAGAGACGATCCAGTTTTAATCGACTTCTAGCTTCCGAAAACTTCCCGCCAACCCGTAACTTCCGTTCTTCTCGGTAGCTTCGAGACATCCGTTAAGATTCTGCTTCAGCGCGCTCACCGCCCCTGCTTTGGCCGCCTCCGAGTACATGTGCAGATTGACGGCCATCTGGTCCTCGTGCAGCAGCGTTGACCGATAGCCCTCCAACTCCTTCTTCCACAGCTTGATCATCTCCGCCATCGGCATCTCGCCGCCGTACTCCTTCGGCAGCAGACTCCGGTCCATGTCGATGTCCTTGATGTCCGTGTAGACCCGGGTTCGCTTCTGTAGCTTCTCCGAAATCAGCGACAAACCCCACTCCATGGCCACTTTGAGCGCCGGGTTGATGTTGCAGCCGTGCATCTCCCGATGTCTCATCGGAATGATCCTCTCTCCGTTCTTCGCGATCCTCACCGCTTCCTTGATCGAGAACAACGTCAAGTACTGCAACCCGATCCCCGTCCCAACCCCGGCATGCACAACCCCACGAATCTGATTCTCCTCGTCGTGCGCCAAAGTCTCATAACAAATTCCGTGAATGCGCAGCATGTCCTCGTTGATGAACTCGTTCAGGTCGAACACGCCCGGTCGGTAGAAGATCACCCTCCGCCCATTGCGATCCCGCTTCGGCAGCGCAAACATGTACCCCAAATCCAGCAGCTTGGCCACCTTCGGATCGCGACAGTCCAGCCGCGTAAACAACTGCCCGTCCCTCGTACGCCTCAGCAAAATGTACCGCTCGATCGTGTCCTGCACGATCGGAATGCTGAACTTTTTCGCCCGCAAAAACTTCAGGAAGAAGTTGGAATCTGAAATCGAAGCACCTCAAATTAGTCTTCTTAAAAAAAAGACAAGTTTAGTGAAACTAACCCATCCGGATCTTGGCGATGCGCGGGTTCTTCTCGGCCCACTCGCGCAGCATCTGGAGGGCGTGATCGCGGCGGGCGTCCGTTTCGCCTAGTTCCTCCTCGGCCAGCTTGCGGAGCTCCTCGCCGAACGGGAACTTGTAGTCTTCGTCGGCGGGCGTGAGCGCTTTGGTGTACTTCATTGTGATGGTGATTCGGTATGAACTGGTCTGTAGAATAACAAAACATTAGAAAAGTAAGTAAAAATTGTCTTTTAAATTGCTCTGTTCAGATTTCTTAAATCTGATAATTTTCATCTCAAACTGTGGGATGATGCTTATTCAAAATAATCAATGCACATCTCAAACTAAACCAAAACATTGCCGAGAAACAGCCCTTCAAAAAACTCTGAATTTACTATACGAAATTCCAAATCGGTGAAGGTCGAGTCCAAAAGTTTACCCAGTTGACAACAATTT
The DNA here is from genome assembly GCF_016801865.2 of Culex pipiens pallens. Classification (NCBI taxonomy): domain Eukaryota; kingdom Metazoa; phylum Arthropoda; class Insecta; order Diptera; family Culicidae; genus Culex; species Culex pipiens. The sequence continues at coordinate 95,607,293 of NC_068937.1, read as the reverse complement.
GGTAAAAATTCATATGGCAGTGTTGCCAATAGGGAAATATACCCATTTTAAGCCAAATAAGCGGTCGTGTTTGAATGATGCTGGATAATCTGGAGTGTTCCTTGAAATTTACTAAAACCAAGTACACCAACGAGTAGATCAACTTTTTGTGAACATTTCCTTTTACAAGCATTTAAATAAAACATTTCCCAAATGTATTCTAATCAGACGAGAATACATTGGGCCACGCCCATTTTTCTATTTTCAGCTTAGTTCTTTTTTCTTCCAGCGCTCTTTTGGGTCTGCTTAGTGCTGCCAATTGTAATGAAATTTTAAGCGAACACTCACGAAAAGTAGCATTTATAGATAAAGTTTCCTGGCATCACTGGCTCACTCCAACGGGCGCTGCTGGTGGTGTTGGTGGCCACCCTTTGTTCTTTGCCTTCGCTTCTCGCTCGGTTTTCTTCAGCCTTCGATTGTAATGGGTCGTCAATAGTCAAACGTCAAAAGACTTGGCGCGTTTGTTTTTTTGATGGCGCATGCTAATTATTTACATGTTTCTGGTTTATTTTTCAAGCGATATTGATGGTGACTTTCGTGAAGCAGTTAAGCTCTCATCTTGCGTGTGGATGTGTGTGCCAACAAAATGATGAGAAATGGTCTCGCAAAGAGAAATTATGATCAAAAGTTGATCTTTTTGGCCAGTAAGTGGCATACATTTGCGTGCTTACTCGAGGCGGTGCTGTTGCTGGTAAGTTTAAAGCCTAAACAGTATTTTTGGAGCTTTAATCGAGCATCAAACTCTTCATATGACGAAGATAGGTTTTTGATTAGAAAGGGTTTATCCAAAATGGCGGCCAATATGGCGGTGACGAAATATTGAAAAAAATGCATTTTATTATTTAATAGGCAATCAACTATTCAAATTTGACTAAAATGGGGTCGCAGAACTCGAATTTGATGTTTAAAACAAGAAACATGATTCGTGATTCGATTATCCGAAGTCCCACACAATCCTTCGGATAATCGAAACTGGACTGTATCATCAAATTTGCATTAAGAAAGGCTCTAAATCACGTAATGGTTGGTTTAAAAAATTTAAAAGGTATTTATTTTCGAAAGTACGGAAAATTTTACGATAGTTTAAATTTTTTATATTGAAAATTGGACGCATATTTGCTGATTTTTGGGCACTTTTAGAGCTTGAAAAAACCTTTTTTTCAAAGGTCAACTTCACAGAAAAAAAATCATGGTATTGAGCAATTCCAGCTCAAATCAGGAATTTTTCTGGTACTTTTGTACCCGACCCTCTCCGATTTCAATGAAACTTTTTAGACATGTTATCCTAGGCCTATATAAGCCATTTTTGTGTATATGGAGCCAATAGTACTCGAAAATAACATTTGAGAAGGGCGTAAGGTATTTAAATATTTTTGTATTTTGCAATTTAAAAATTACTGTATGAGTGAGCATCCCTACTTGGATGACAACAAACAAGCATTCTCGCGCTGCGCTGTTTTTTTGCGAATTCTCGACGCGATCGCTGCTAAATTCCGCGATTCGTCATCCTGGGGAAACCTAAAGTTACGCTAAACCAGGGCACACAGGATGCGTCCACCCGGACCACGGTAGGATCCATCCAGAAGAATTCCACCCGAGGAGGAGTGAACTTAACCTCACAAAAACTGAGCCTGTACGACGAAGGTCTGCTCAAAGACATACCGCTGAACCCGATCTCAACAAGACTGCCCGCCGTACCGGGCGGTGGCGGAGGAGTTCCGATCGTCGACACGATGAACACCAGCAACAACAGAATTCCACCATTCATTCCCCTGCGGAATGATTTCGATATACTCGACGACGACGACAACGGTGACGGGCAAAACGGAGTGGAACAAGCAAAGAAAGCTCCCAAGGTCAGACTCCCCCCAATCCACGTGATGGACCTCTCGGTGGGCGATGTCTTCAAGCTGCTGAACGATAACGGTTTGCCAAGGAGCGAGGCATTTCTACTCAAGCACACCCGGACGTCTGTGCAGTTTTTGACTAAGTCGAAAGAGGTGTTCGACAAAGCAGTGTCGGTACTGAAGAGTAAGAACGTGAAGTTTTTCACCCACGACTCTTCTGGAAAAGCTCCGTCCAAATTTGTGCTCTCTGGGCTACCACTCGCAGAGGTTGAGGATGTCAAGGAAGATCTGGCCAGAGTCAACATACTCCCACGAGGCATAAAAGTGCTGTCATCGTCTAAGTCTGCTGTTGACCAACATGCACTCTACTTGCTGTATTTTGATCGCGGGTCGACGAAGCTGCAGGATCTGCGAAAACGAAGGCGTTGTTCAACGTGGTTGTTTCGTGGAGGTACTACTCCCGGAGGCCGAATGAGGTGGCCCAGTGCCACCGATGTCAGCGCTTCGGCCATGGGTCAACCCACTGCTACCTCTCGCCTAAATGTGTCAAATGCGGCGGCCAGCATCTCACCGACGTGTGTAGCCTGCCAAGGAAGATGGAGTTGAACGACCAGAACAACTCGAAGTCCAAGCTGAAGTGTGCCAACTGTGGAGGCAGTCATACTGCCAACTTCCAAGGCTGCCCTTCCAGGAAAAAGTTTCTGGATGAGTTGGAGAAGAGGAAGAAGAAACCGGTTCGTCAACCTGCACAAAATCATACGTCTCGGGAAACTTTTCCGAGCCTGGGTCAACAAAGGTCCGGTCCAAGAACCAGCAATTTCCCAGCAGGCCATCGGACCTATGCCCAAGTGTCTGCCACAAGCTTGCCTCCTGCACCAGATGTCGACGCTGAAGGTGAAGGTCTTTTCTCCATCTCCGAGTTCCTGGCTCTCGCCCGGGACATGTTCGCCCGCTTGAGTGGATGTCGCTCAAAGCTGCAGCAGTTCAACGCTCTTACAGAGCTGATGGTCAAGTATATTTACCATGGCTAATCTCAACCAACTTAAAATTGTTAACTGGAACGGCAGGTCGGTCCTGCCGAAGAAACTCGAGTTCTTTGACTTTCTCTCCCGACACCACATCGACATAGCAACCGTGTCGGAGACGTGGCTTAAACCACAACAATCTTTCTTCCATCCTGACTATCGATGCGTCCGAGCTGACCGAGAAAATCAGGACGACGAGCGTGGCGGTGGTGTTTTGATTGCCATCAGGAAAGACATCCACTTCAAGATTCTTGACATCAACACTTCAGCTATCGAGACAGTCGGGATCGAGATACTAAACGCAGCCCAACCGGTCCACATCATCGCGGTCTACTTTCCGGGAGTTCACCGTGGCTCAACGTGGACGACTTTCAAGCGGGACATCAACACACTGGTGAGGAGAACGGTTCCATTCTTTGTAGCGGGGGACCTGAACGCTCGCCATCGCCAGTGGAATTGCCTCAGAGCAAACAAAGCCGGAAACATCCTCGCCTCCCGGGCGAGCTCATCCGACTTCTTCATCCACGCCCCTCTGACCCACTCCTACCATCCCAAAGGAGGTCGTCGGCCTTCCACGCTGGATCTTGTCCTGTCCAACAACTTCGTGGACATGTCTTCGCTGACCGTTGTCAACGATTTGTCGTCGGATCACCTACCGGTGCGCTTTGATGTAAACATCAGTGTACCTTTCAACCAAACGCGCCCTGCTACGCGTTGCTATTCTCGCGCAAACTGGCAGGTGTTCCAAAGAGTGCTGAATGAGAAAATCGACTTGACTTCCCCGCTGGACACGAATCTGGAGAGCCCTGAAGCGATAGACAGGTGCATTGCGATGTTCACCTCGTTTATTATCGAAGCTGAATCAACTGCTGTTCCGACCGCTCATGTGCGATCGTACAAGGAGGCCGAGTTTGCCGAGTCCACTCGACGATTGGTGCAGCTGAGGAATACCCGACGACGGCAATGGTTCCGCACTCGTGATCCGCTTCTCGCGGACATCGTCGAGGCACTTAACGTGCGGATCCGCAACGAATGTACTATAGCCAGGAACCAGCACTTCAGCAACAGCATCCGGCACCTGGAAAACGGCGCAAAGGACATGTGGAGAATCAGCAAGGCTCTTCGCAACAGTGTGAAATACACTCCCCCGTTGAAGAATGGCGACTCCCTTGTTGCTGCTCCGTCGGAAAAGGCAAACTTGCTGGCGGTTAGCTTCGCCAACGCTCACCGTAACACCTTACCCAGCGAACCATCAGTCATAGCCCAAGTTGAAGAATCAGTAGCTCACATCACCGCTACGGACAGCACGACGGCCGCTGCGCCTGTCGTCCGCCCGAAAGAACTACAACGGATAATCCAGTCGCTAAAACCAAAGAAAGCGCCTGGTCTGGACAAGGTGGGGAACATCGTATTAAAGCGCCTGCCACGGAAAGGGATTGTGGTGCTTACAAAAATCGTCAACGCTTGTCTTGCGCTCTCCTATTTTCCGAGTAGCTGGAAGCATGCGATTGTCAGAGGAATTCCAAAGGCGGGCAAGGACGTAACGCTCCCTTCGAACTATCGCCCAATCAGCCTTCTGCCAACGATGAGTAAAATCCTCGAGCGTGTTATTCTGTCCCGTATCGAGAGCCACCTTGAAAGTCGTACTGTCATTCCCCGACAACAGTTCGGCTTCAAACGAGGGCACTCGACAAATCACCAACTCGTGCGTCTTACGCAGAGCATCCAGCAGTCCTTCGCTCGTGGCCAATCAGTGGGCATGATACTCTTGGACGTTGAGAAGGCGTACGATTCCGTCTGGCAGGACGCCATTCTGCACAAAATGAAGCTAGCTGGATTTCCGCAATATATCCTCAAACTTTTGCACTCCTTCTTGAAAAACCGAAGCTTCCAAGTGATCGTCGACGGTGAACTATCACGTCCCCAGCTGATTCCGTTCGGGGTCCCCCAAGGTGCTGTACTCAGCCCGATCCTGTACAACATCTTCACGTCGGACGTGGTGATGGTGAACGGCGTCGAGTACTACATGTTCGCGGATGACACGGGATTCGCCTCCGCCGACAAGCATCCAGAAATCATCATCGAGAAGCTGCAATCGGCCCAGAACAAGCTAGAAGACTACCAGCGGCGCTGGAAGATCAAGATCAATCCTGCAAAAACGCAAGCCATCTTTTTTACCCGGAGGCGAAGTGAACGCTTTCTTCCACAGTCGCAGGTCGTGTCGATGGGCCACGCCGTCCCCTGGTCGGAACAAGTCAAATATCTTGGACTAGAGTTTGACCCCAAACTTAAGTTTGACAAGCACGTCGCAGCATCTCTGGAGAAATGTAGCAAACTCACCAGAATGCTGTACCCTCTCGTCAGCCGACGATCGCGACTCAGCAGCAGAAACAAGATCCTGCTGTACAAATTGATCTTCCGCCCAACCCTTTCGTACGGCTTCCCAGCATGGCACGGCTGTGCTCAATCTCGGCGAAAGAAACTCCAAGTTCGACAAAACAAGCTGCTCAAAATGATGCTGGATCTCCCATTCAACTTCCCAACTGCCGAGCTGGAGGACGCTTCGGGAGTCGAAGAGCTGGACTCGTGGACTTCTCGCCTACTTCGCAATTTCTGGACAAGATGCTCAATGTCAGAAAATGACTTGATCGTCAACCTTGTGCCGTAATCTCTGTGATCTAGTTTGTAAGAAACCCCAATTTTCCTCTAACTATCCCCCTTCTATCAGCAAGAGAAACAGGTTTTTTGTTTGATGTGTTTTCCTGTTGAAAGCTTACTTTGTAACATAAAATTAATGGCATCTAAAGATACATGACTATTAGACATAGCTGCAAGGATCCTCCAAAACTCTATTTAGATCTTAAACTAACTTGATGTTCAAAGCTAAACCTGAAAAATAAACTGAATTGAAATTGAAAAATTACTGTATCTCGAAGCCATTGCGTCGTATCAAAAAGTGGTCAAAGACAAACTTGTAGGAAATTGGACGGGATTTTTTGATTTTTAAGTCTAAAAATTAAATTTAAAGGTGTTGTCACGATTTTTTTTCGTTCAAAATTTTTGAGGAAATAGCCTAAGATGTTACCAAAAGACTGACGAAAAATGCAGGATGGTATGTCTCTCCTAAAAAAATACAAACATCATTTACTAAAACTGTTTTTTTGAAAAGTGGTCTAAACGTCAAAATTTTAAAAAACTAATAGTGGGAATCGATTTCCTAGACAATTTTACATAAAAGTCTCCATATTGACCATTGTCCTATGTCCAATCCTTGGGAAGATACAGCGGTTTTAAAAATAAAATTGATGAAAAAATGGGTTTTTTTGGTGGTTTTTGGCAATTTCTATATGACAGACTTGGTTTTTCAGTCTCGTAAATATTTTTACCGGAAAGCTCGTCCAATTTCCCATAAGTTTGCCTTTGACAGCATTTCAATTGGATGTAAGGGCTTACAGTTATAAGCTTAATTACATTGTTAATAACTGAAAAGAGAATATTTTTTTCAGTGTGGTAGAAACCTGGATAGTAAATTAGCTTACGTAAATATCAAAACGAGTCAAATCAAAAAGCTGTCAAAGGCAAACTTATGGGAAATTGGACGAGCTTTCCGGTAAAAATATTTACGAGACTGAAAAACCAAGTCTGTCATATAGAAATTGCCAAAAACCACCAAAAAACCAATTTTTTCATCATTTTTATTTTTAAAACCGCTGTATCTTCCCAAGGATTGGACATAGGACAATGGTCAATATGGAGACTTTTATGTAAAATTGTCTGGGGAATCGATTCCCACTATGGGTTTTTTAAAATGTTGACGTTTAGACCACTTTTCAAAAAAACAGTTTTAGTAAATGATTTTTGTATTTTTTTAGGAGAGACATACCATCCTGCATTTTTCGTCAGTCTTTTGGTAACATCTTAGGCTATTTCCTCAAAAATTTTGAACGAAAAAAATCGTGACAACACCTTTAAATTTAAGTTTTAGACTTAAAAATCAAAAAATCTCATAGAAGTGGCGTGTATTTTTGTTTCAGTGTATTTTTTTCAGAAAGCCCGTCCAATTTCCTACAAGTTTGTCTTTGACCACTTTTTGATACGACGCAATGGCTTCGAGATACAGTAATTTTTAAATTGCAAAATACAAAAATATTTAAATACCTTACGCCCTTCTCAAATGTTATTTTCGAGTACTATTGGCTCCATATACACAAAAATGGCTTATATAGGCCTAGGATAACATGTCTAAAAAGTTTCATTGAAATCGGAGAGGGTCGGGTACAAAGGTATCAGAAAAATTCCTGATTTGAGCTGGAATTGCTCTATTACATCTGGGAAGGGGTACATCTTTTATGTCAGAAAAAAGGTGTAATTTTACTTCTAGAAATGTGTAATTTTACCACTTTTCTGGTGTAATGCCATTTTTTCAGTCTAAATTGAGGTAAAATTACATCATAAAAGAGGTAATATTCAACCTTCCAAAATTACAGCTTCCAGATTTACATTATTTTTACTGTGTTGGACTTAAGGGTCAAAAGTTAAAGCCATTTTAAGGTTAAAAAGATGCGATTTTGCAATTTTGTTATATTCGTGAATAATCAAGATACAATAAGTTCTTTAGAAGTATATAACAATGTTTTGGAGCTAGGAAAAAAATCATGAACTCAAATATCTCGAAAAAGCGCAGGCCAAATTTGAAGCGGCAATGTTAAAAAAAATTAAACATTTGTGAAATTTCCTGATCTTTAAAAAATATTTGGAAAATTTTGGAATCAAGACTAACATTTCGAAAAGGTCAAATATTCAAAATTACGCCATTTTAAAATGTTAGGGATGATTCCAAAATTTAAACAAAAATTTTTGCCGAAGACACCAAAATCGATCAGAAAATCCGTTCTCAAGATAGGTACCGATTTTTGGATATTTTAATTGCATTTGTATGGACAGCTGCCGAAATGGTATTAAAACTTGTATGGAAGAACAAATTATGCAACATAATTTCTATGATCATAGAAAAAGTACACAAAAAGTTTCATTCAAATAAAAAAATACGAAAAATTAATCGTTGTTTGAAATTTCAGATAATTGCTCAATAGACCTTATATAAAAAAGCAGTTGAAGATTTTTATTTATTTATCGTGATTTTATTCACTTATTCTTGCTAATGGCATTTCCATTTCGAATAGAGAATCGGTTGTACCGGACCCTCTCCGATTTCAATGAAACTTTATAGACATGTTATCCTACGATAAGGTAAGCCATTTTTGTATATATGGAGCCAGTTTCTCTCGATAATGATATTTGAGAAGGGCGTAAGTGTTTTAAATATTTTTGTATTTCGTAATTTAAATATTGCTGTATTTCGAAGCTCGTCCAATTTCCCATAAGATTATTATTATTATTATTATTATTATTATTATTATTTTTACAGCAATATTTAAATTACGAAATACAAAAATATTTAAAACACTTACGCCCTTCTCAAATGTCATTATCGAGTGAAACTGGCTTCATATACACAAAAATAGCTTACCTTAAGCGTCAGATAACATGTCTACAACGTTCCATTGAAATCTGAGAGGGTCAAGAAAAAGTACCTAAAAAATTCCTGTTTTGGGCTGGAATTGCTCTATAGTGAATAATATTAAAATATAACATGACATGACTATTAGCCAACGAAGCCAACAATTTCCTCACCGGAATGCAATTTCCCAACCGACACCCTGACAAATCAATTCCACAATCATTAGAAGTAACCCCACAGCACATTTCATCACCTTTTGCCAAGATTTATGATCCGACTCAAGTGGAAGCTGCCACATTACATTGCCCAACTTCATCGCCACGCTGCAAGGTAGATAGGTAGTACACCTCTAGCGTGAAAGAACTTCTTTTGTTGTCCTGATGATTGACACTGAGCAAGCGCAATCCCCCGCGCTCAATGTCGAAGTCCTCCAAGAACTGCAACGAATGCACCTTTTCGCGCTTGCGCCGCAAATGGTTGCGCAAGAACTCACAGTCGGTCTGTAAACAGTGACTTTGTCATCACCGGGTCACGGACAAGTAGACTTAAGAACTTTGAGTAAGTTTTATCGCAATAAGTAACGGTCATTTGGAATTGAAATTTGAAAAAGTTGTAGTTTCACGACAAGCCGACTCTGGCGCCACAAACGCTTGAAGTGACATTTCAAGCTTCTACACGCTAAACTTTATTCAATCAAATTGAAAGCAAATTTTATTTGCGCGACAGAACAACAGATTGCGCTAGTGATTCCGCTTATCTGTGATCGCGGCTTCACCTGGCCTGTCTCCGGTTCTGGCATTGAAGCCCTTTCTGGGGACCTTCGCGGCACAGGTGACCCATTTTCCCTTTGGTCTTTTCTGCTGAATAATTACTACTCTTGAAACGTGAAGCTTGTTTTCTTTTGCACCGTTGAACTTCAACAGCTTTGCAGACGCATGGGTTTGCAGAAAAAAGTGAAGGTCGCCGGTTTGCAAAAAAGAAAAAGAAAGACACCGTGGATCCGCGATAAAGCCACTTTACGAAAGGGTCATCTGCGCAAGTCGACAAGGTTCCTTGAGGCACGACGACAAAATTGGCATGATCAGGTCTGATAGCCCTTTTTTTCTTTCTTCTCGAAGCTTGAATGAAACAGTTCGGTGGTCATTAAACCGGTTTAAGCGGCTTTTTGGTGGCACGTGTATTTAGTTTTTGATTTTGTTGTTGCTTTTTGGTTTATGCCTATGGAATTGAGAAAACTTGTTCAAGATTGTGACCTTGAGCTTAACCAAAAAATGAAACAAACAAAAAAATGTCTCACGTTTCAACCAACAAAAAAATTATACTCTGTTCCAGTTTGCTGACCTGTTCAGTTTTTTAAGGAGCTTGTGCGTAATAGATAGGAATTGAGCTTTTGGCAGCTGTTTATTATATATCCATACCGATTGGGGTTTAGGCACACTAAACAACAGACTGGTCAGTATATAGGTCAACAGTGACCAAGAGGCAAAAGAGTAGTTAAGCTCGTTTTGTGTAGGTCAATAATTCAAGTTCCGTCAATAAAACGCGATGCTGAAGTTTTCGTTTGCACTTTTCTTTGTTTTAAAGCAAAATTAATTAAATATTACTTCTACAGAAAGAAAAACAGTCCCACCTCGTTTTTAACACAGTAATATCTTCGTTTAAACCCGTTACGTTGTGTTTAAAAAACTTTAACCTAATACCACTTTTTTTTTAAATAAGATACTTGCTCAATCCAGACAGGTTATTTTACCAATTTAGACCAACAATTTTCATTTAAGAATTACGTGTTTTCACTTACTTTGCAATTTTGCTTAAGGAGGTATTCGACTATGCAATTTAGCTTAAGGAGGTATTCGACTATGACAAACAAACAAACTCGACTTTGCAATTTTGCTTAAGGAGGTATTCGACTATGACAAACAAACAAACTCGCACTTTTTGACAGTTTGCCTGCTTTGCTTATCTGCCTGCCTTTGCTTGAAGAAACATCGGCCTACATATTATTTTGCTTTGTTTATGAGTTTGTTGCAAACAAATTTGCGAGTTTGGCAACATGTCAAACACGTAATAGTGCGAGTTTGTTTGTCATAGTCTAATACCTCCTTTAGAGTGTACCAATGTTTTACAAAGTTTTGAAAGCCGACAATAATAAATATTTTGATGGATAAACATAAGGGATGCATGCTTGGATGCATGTGTCTTTCACGAGTTATCTGAATTTCACAAAACATAATTTGAGAAGGTGATAATTTTGACCTTTTCACAAGTTTTTCTTTGTATTCACCCCTAAATCTCAATCGTGTGCTTTTGAAAGTATTTTTTCGGAAAGTTCAGTCAAATTTTGGTTAAGAAGTGTGCCTAAACCACAAAAAAACGTGGGTTTTATAGAAAACCCAGATGTTTGGGTATCAAAAGATCGGAAATGCCCTTTCCGATGCCACATAGATTGACTTGTGAATCGTGGACCAGTACGGATGCCGGCGGATTTTCCGACGACGTAATTCCGGGTTGGTACGAAATTCCAACGAAAAATCTATTCTATCGATACAATGACCCCCAAAACGGTGTAATACTCACTCCAAAATGTTTATTTAGCAATTCTATGGTAATATATTAACATTTAGTTGAATTAAAGTTTGCAAAATTAAGTTTAGATAAGTTTTATATAGAATTTCCAGAGTTATATAAACTTTTATACTAAGTAGTTAGTAAACTTTATATTCAATCCAAATTATTTTTTAAATTAGTCAACGATGCCTATTTGGAGTTGGGAGACTGGATATATGGTGATTTGTCAACAAATAACTTTATTTATGTTAAGGTGTACAAACTTTTTTTGCACCTTTTTTGATTTTTGTAATAGTATTTGTTATATAACTTTTTATAGAAATCATCTTTTCATGAGATTTTTGTAGCAAAATGTTTGGTATGAGTTTCTGAACAAAACGTAGTACTAGGTTTCTGTCAACATTCAGTTGTTTAGATGTTTCATCACAATATGTGCATAGTGCCCAAGGGGTGTAAATACTTTTTTTACATACTGTACAACATTGTACGATCAGTTCCTTACTGGACTCGGTCGTTGGAAACGAACGACGAAATAGGCGGCGCGTCAGATGCGGGATTACAAATGTCAAAATCTCTCCTTCCCTCACTTCGTCTCACCATCCAGCTGCAGCTTTGTTGACAAACAAGCGGAGCTTGTGGTCACATAATGGTGGCATCGAGCCAGAACTAGGGTTGATCACACGATAAAAATCGACACTTTTTCCAAGAAAAATATTATTTTGCCAACATGATAAAATTTAGCTGGAATGAGTTCCGCCGGTGCGCTTGCCCTCGCAAGGCTTGCTTCGATCGGCAGGCTGTTTCGTGCTCGGTTTTGGCGAAAAAGGAAAAAAAGAAGTGAAAAATTGAAAGAAAACCGGCCAGTTCCGCCGGTGCGCTTGCCCTTGCAAGGCTTGCTTCGATCGGCAGGCTGTTTCGTGCTCGGTTTTGGCGAAAAAGGAAAAAAAGAAGTGAAAAATGAAAGAAAACCGGCCAGTTCCGCCGTTGCGCTTGCCCTCGCAAGGCTTGCTTCGATCGGCAGGCTGTTTCGTGCTCGGTTTTGGCGAAAAAAAGAAGTGAAAAATAAAAGAAAACCGGCCAGTTCCGCCGGTGCGCTTGTCCTCGCAAGGCTTGCTTCGATCGGCAGGCTGTTTCGTGCTCGGTTTTGGCGAAAAAGGAAAAAAAGAAGTGAAAAATGAAAGAAAACCGGCCAGTTCCGCCGGTGCGCTTGCCCTCGCAAGGCTTGCTTCGATCGGCAGGCTGTTTCGTGCTCGGTTTTGGCGAAAAAGGAAAAAAAGAAGTGAAAATGAAAGAAAACCGGCCAGTTCCGCCGGTGCGCTTGCCCTCGCAAGGCTTGCTTCGATCGGCAGGCTGTTTCGTGCTCGGTTTTGGCGAAAAAGGAAAAAAAGAAGTGAAAAATGAAAGAAAACCGGCCAGTTCCGCCGGTGCGCTTGCCCTTGCAAGGCTTGCTTCGATCGGCAGGCTGCTTCGTGCTCGGTTTTGGCGAAAAACGAAGTGAAAAGAGTTCAGCGAAAAATATCGTCGCAACGAGTTTAACTTTTTTGCTGGTTGATATTAATAACATTTCTTTTCCGCGTTTTATTTAATGATGTAACACTTAATTCGAGTATAAAATGAAAGATTTTTGTTATTTGCTGTATCGATTCCTGTTTGCTTATATAATTTAGCAGTAGCATTTTTCAAAAAATGGTAGATAGCAAGTAGATTTTCTGTTCGGTCGGCTGTTTGAGTTTAAATTTCTTTCATCTTTTAAATTATGTTTAATTCGCATTCCACACAAAATAAGACAATAACTAGGCGAGTTGCATCCCCAAACACCCGATCGTTTGTTTTTATTATTGAAATAAAATATATATCATTATAAATCCTATTCTTTTCCTCGGTACAGCCGGCTGTGCGAGTTTAACCAAAAACAAAATTTAAACCACTTTTTATCAACCCGCAATACTTTTCGAGGTATATCCTAGGGTCCTACCTTTCTACTAACATTGAGTCCAAAACCTCCCTACAAACAACTATACCCCTAAGGTGTCGTAGGGATCCTTGCGCACTTTAGATAGGTGTTTACTAATATTCCTTCCGCTCCCCAAAGGATAGCTTAGACCCGGCAAGGACCCCCTTATGCCCTGGGCTGTATTACACACTCATCAAAAGATGAAGACATGGTATCTCCCATGTTGGATTATTGTTCCGGATGAGGGTCTAACACAACCAGACCAAACAGTGGGATAAGCGTTGTGGAGCCATCCGTGGATAGAGCGTCCTAAAATGCTAATGCTAATGCTAATGCTAATGATAAAATTTAGCTGGAATGTATTTTTGATGGAATGTATTTTTGATTGTCAGCTATAACTTTTATTTAAATTGAACTTTTCACACCAATTGGGCAACCCTAGGCCTATCCACGAACGTTTCCAAAGACCGTTAAAAGATGCTAGAAAATCCAGCTATCAGCTAAATCCACAACACTAAAATTGTCACAAAATACAGTCATTTTCATAATTTGAAATATATTGAGTGATAAAGATGGAAAATGTTGTATAAAATTTCGCTTCATTCGATGTTTTAGTCTAAAATACACAAGTTTTGCCAGTAGGTATATCTTATAATTAATTACTATTATTTGCAAAATAAGTAAATAAAAAAAACAGTATACCGTTCTATTTTTCTATTATATTTATATTTATCTATTGGTATCAAATTCGCGTTCTTTTATACTTATGTTGCAAATGATGAAAATATGAGTATTTTCAAGAATATCATAACTTTAATTTTGTGAATAATGTAGTGAAAACCTATACAAAATTTGGCGTCGTTTGATCCTATATTGAAAATTGAGAAAATTTTAGTATTTTCATACCGATAATCTTATCGTTAATGCTAGACATGGCCAGACGATACAATAATCGACGCTAATCTTGTCGGTCGGTAGCAAAAATTGTTCAAATAAATTCATGAAAACAATGAAAAATGCAAATGTGGATTTGTAAACAAATAATTTCTTTTACGGCAGTGAATGTTTAGAGTGAGAATGAGCAGAATTGATCTTCAATGGCCTATTCCTTTTACAATGTTTTTTTTTTAGTTTGGCAGTACAGGGGTAATTTCCTCATATCTTTTATTCTTTCCTGATCGTCACAGGCAAATGATAGAAAGAATTCAAAAAATGACTTAAACAAACAATAATTTAAAAAAAATCAATTAGTGCATTTGTTCAGGGTTAATCAGTTAACCTTTGACACCTGCTCACACCGATTCCACAAACATCTCTCGAAGCCCACACGCAAGGAAGACGACTCCGGTCATATTTTACAATTGTTTAGTAGTTAAACACCGACCAGATTAGTGGTTTAGCCGGCGCATTGCACTTGGGTCATAAAACATCTCCCCGAGCCGATCTTCGCGCTTAGCTTACACCTTTTTTATCCTGTTTTATGGGTGTTTGTGTGAAAATTGTCTGTGTTTGCGTGTATGGTGTGAGTTAAGTACAGTTTAATAACAGCGAAAAGGGCGCGGACAAGGCGACGGCGATATTTGCACATATTTTGCCGCGACCAGGCAAGGTTAAGAGGAAGCGCCTCTAGTCGGTTCTAACAAACTAGCGAAAACCTTGGGAAAAAAAAAGTTGGAGAAGAATAACAAACCGATGATATCTTCTTGAAGCCCGGTGAGGTGTTTCAAATAGTGTTCAAAGTTAGTGACACTTTTTCTTGGAAAATGTCCCGAAAACGTAAATAACTTTAAAATTTATCAAACAACAATTTAACAGTAAATTTTAATAAATAAGAAATCACCACGACAATTTCGAATTCTCCACAGCTCGTTTACACGTGATTTACATCTGTTTGTCTGTGGTTATAACATATCCAGCGAAAATGGCGTTCGAATGGTGAACGCCCGAAATGTCAAAATCACGCAGTGGTACCAACATTACGATAAAAGTGTGCCATGGCATGACAGCCACATTTTTTTTCTAATGTTGGTGCTACTGCGCGATTTTGACATATCGGACGTTCAACATTCGAACGCCATTTTCGCTTAAAAAGCTGGATAGGATGCCTTTATCATTGTATTTATTTTTCAAAGTAGTAAAAACAAAGGATTTCGGTTAGGAATTTGTTCTTGTTAAAACACTAAGTTACACATGTCAAGGGGCTCAAAAGATACAAGATTGGCAAAAAAAAAACTAAATTGAAGTAAATGCTACTTTAAGTATGATTTGATAGGTTTTCATCAATCCAAGTTTGAACAAATATATTTTATCATTTTTTTTTTATTTTTTTTTATTTTTTATATTTTAATTTAGACTTCAATTACTGATTTTGTTTTTTTGCTTATGAGCATTTTACTTCAAATTTTTGTATCGTCCCTCCCTTTAAATAAAAAAAAAGAGGTGACAAATAATGAATATTTTTATTGGAGAAAAACTTATAACTGTTTGTAAACTAGAAGAAATACATTTTAATGTTTATTTTTGCATTTTTTTCATAAGGGGCTTTTACAAATTTTGATTTTTTTGCGGACCACAGATCAGTTAAATCGTTAAATTTTAATATTTTCCATGAACAATGTTTTTTCAAGCATATAATTTTTATAATGTGAATACTTTTTGTTTAAATATTTTGCAAAATAAGCTTGTAATTATTTAAAAACGCGAAAATTCGTAAAAAAAAGAGATTTGGCACTCAAGGGTTGCAATGGGTAATGAGTTATGATTATGACATAAAAGTTCCCAGGAGATCTTGAACTTACCCTTTCTCTATCAAGATGATCTTCCTTGTTAGATTCAATTATCCTTCTGCTGATAAATCACTAATTTCTTGAGTCACGAACTAATCAACTACAAATTGCATCCGTGTTGATTTTTACTGCTCACAAAATTCTTCCAGGAGGTCGTCTCTGTTGCACTTATAACTTATTCACGTCTTTGGGCGTATACCAGAACTATAATCCTATGTTTAGTCGCGATCCGGCTGGAAGCGCGTCCACGGCAAGACTGGCGCGACGATCGTCGAATGATCTCACTCAAAGCCTCCTCGACCAAGTGCGGCCCATACTAACTGTATTGTTGTGTTGTATACTATGCGACTTTAGCATACGTTTTACAGTCATACTAAGAGACAACAAAAAACTTAAAAAAACGACCAACTGGTAGACCCTGGTCCGGTGGATTCACGACGGTACCAGTTGTACGTCAATCAGTGGCAGTTTTGTTTTTTTGGACACGAAACAAGAGTGACAGAAATGGCCGATTTTTCTTTTTTATTGCTAGTTTATATTGTTGCAATGATTTGCAAAAATAAGTGGTAAGCTACTTTTGGATAATTTTAGGAAAAAACATGAATTGAGATTTAGGAACAAACTTTCATGAGATGAACTAATGATAAATACGACAAAAAAGTGGGAAAAACGGACACCGATTTTCGAGATCCAAAGACATAAAATCTTAAAACTGCTTGCATTTTCGTAAAACTGGATGGAATCCAATTCTCTTTATTGCATTTGTAAGACTTTTGAAGCGCTTCTAAATGAGATATGAAGATCCTGGAATGCTTTCACTTTTTCACATAACTTGTGCAAATTATTTTTATTACCGTTTAGAGTTTAAAACAATCATCTAAAATCGATAACTCTTTACACCTCATTCGAAAAAATTTTCCGTTATCTTTCGGTTTATGCATAAATCTGCAAAATATGCCTTTTACATATTGTTGACTTTTGAAGAAAAAATCAAATAATCTGTGTGTTACATCTTCATCCATTTTTGAAAAATTATTGCTATTAGTTAAGGGATTACCAAGAGTAAGAAAAAGTTGAGAAAAAACTTTCTAAAATTGCAAAAGAAAGGGATAGAAAGAAAGCAAGCTTATAACTAGATCACAGTATTTTTTATCTTTTGTAGATGTGCTTAATCATTAGATCCCCGAGGACTACGCCTCCCCCACAATAATATTTTACTTCACTATAATTGTAAATTTAGAGTAAGGCCGTGGCAAATATTTTTCAAAGTATATGTCGCCCCCTCCTTCAAAATCGGTTCGAAAAATCAGGGGGCAAAAAAATATTTTTGCAAAAAACTTCAAAATTTCAAAGGAAATAGAAGTCTAACCAACTGAAAACAATTAGAATTGCATTTCCCTGCGTTTTAAATCATATTCAGCATGTCTGGGAACGATTAAAAATATTTTCTATTTTTGTGAAATTCCAATGTACAGCACCCCGACCAGAGTCGAGGGACATAAACTTCAAAAAATATTTGCAACGACCTAATATTAAAAAAAAAACAATGAAATCGATAAAAAAAACAAAACAATCATAAAAAATAGAAAAAAAAACCAAAAAAATTGTAAACAACAGGTAAATTTTAAAATAAAAAAATGGGTGGATTTATATTTAAATATTATAAAAGTCTAAAACTTTAAAAAAAATATTAAAAAATATCAACATTTTTAACAGCCAACATTTTTAACGTATTTGAATCAAAAAAGGACTCAAACGTAAAAATTTAGTTCTCAAACTAATGTTCATTTCGACACCTTATTCACCGATTTCCGAGCACTTGGTTTCGTGCTTTTGACAGCTGTCAGTCGTTCCAATGGAATACCCGATTCGAGTGGTAGTTTGACAGTTCGCTCCATAAGAAATACATTGCTCACTACCAATCGCGTCGGGTACTCCATTAGCGAATTTGGATTCTCCAATTCGAATGCAGTTCCATTCAAATTGATGAATTCGCTTTGTATTTCCATGAAAAAAATGTTTTTTTTTGGAAAAGTTGTTTATGGCCCTTAATTAAAGAATTTTATAATCTTAGAATTTTGGGATTCCAGAATTTTAAAATCGTAGAATCTAAAAAAATACGGTTTTAGAATTTTAGAATCTAGGGGTAATATACCCATTTTAATCACTCTAAGCCGTTCGACCAATTCTCATCACTTTTTGCCGTTTTCCACTATTAAATCAACATTTTCAGATGTATCAACAATGGAAAGTTGCTTGCTCACTTTTATTTGAGTCATTTAGTACTTTGGAACAGTCAAAAACATTTTATGAAAGCTGTAATTCATGATCAAAGTGCTGATAGGCCGATAATAGAAGTAGGCTGAAAAAGGGTATGGTTCCCCTATAAATTTTACAATTTTAGAGTTTTATTATTTGGAATTTTAGAATATAGGGTAATTCTCTACCAACTCACACGAAATCGGGAAAAGTTGCCCCGACCCCTCTTCGATTTGCGTGAAACATTGTCCTAAAGCGATTTCGTAAAATTGCGATAACTCGTGATGTGACGCCCGATTTGATGTCGTACTCAGAATTCCGGAAAAACGTATTTTTCATCGAAAAAAACACTAAAAAAGTTTTAAAAACTCTGCCATTTTTCGTTACTCAACTGTTAAAAATTTTGAAACATGTCATTTTAAGGGAAATTGAATGTTCTTTTCGAATCTACATTGATCCAGAAAGGTAATTTTTCATTTAGATTTTATTTTTCATTTTAAAATTTCGTGTTGTTCCTAACTTTGCAGGGTTATTTTTAGAGTGTAATAATGTTGCACAAAGTTGTAGAGCAGACAATTACAAAAAAAAAGATATATAAACATAAGGAATTTGCTAATAAACATCACGAGTTATCACGATTTTACGAAAAAAAAGTTTTGAAAAAGTTGGTCGTCGTTGATCATGGCCGTTCATCGTCACCCGCGTTAGACACGGACGACGAAACAAAGAAAAACGCAAAAAGTAACTTTTTAAAAACATTTTTTCGTAAAATCGCGATAACTCGTGATGTTTATAAGCAAACCCCTTATGTTTATATATCAAAATTTTTGTAATTGTCTGCTCTACAACATTGTAGAACATTTTAACACTCTAAAAAATAACCCTGCAAAGTTAGAAAAAACACGAAATTTTAAAATGAAAAATTTTGTTCTAAATGAAAAAATGACCCTTCTGGGTCAATGTTGATTCGAAAAGTACATTAAATTTCCCATAAAATGACATGTTCCAAAAAAATTTACAGTCGAGTAACGGAAAATGGCAGAGTTTTAAAAACTTTTTTAGTGTCTTTTTCGTTGAAAAATACGTTTCTCCGGAATTCTGAGTACGACATCAAATAGGGCGTATAATTTTACATAAAAGTCTTTTTGACACCAAATTTCTATCTCATCACCGTTTGCAGCCTGAAATTATTGAAAAACACCTCTTTTTCGCATGTTCAAACATTGAAGGGGTCGTACCGCCCCTCCATCGCGAGGTATCAAAAAACGGACCTCGGATTCGTGATCAGGGACAAAAGTTACCCTTTAGGACAAAGTTTCACGCAAATCGAAGAGGGGTCGGGGAACCTGCTGTGTGAGTTGGCGGAGAATTACACTATAAGAATTTAAGAAATTAGTATTCAACAATTTTAGAATTTAAGATTTTTTTTATTTCAGAATTCTGTTTTAATGTTTAAGAATTTGAGAATTTAAGAATGATTAAATATAATAATTTCTAAATTTTTGGATTTTAAAATAACAGAATGGAGCACTTCCATTGAAGCAGTTCATGCTTTTTTCTACAATGTATTCCTTAGGGACCATCCATAAACCACGTGGACACTTTTTTGGAATCTTAGAACCCCCCCTTCCCCCCCCTCGTGGACAATTTCCATACAAAACATTTTTTTTGTATGGGGCGTGGACAATCGCTGACCCCCCCCCCCCCCTAAGTTATCCACGTGGTTTATGAATGGTCTCTTATTGGAGAACTGTCATTTCTACCACTCGAATCCGATGATCCATTGCAAAATTTTGGAATTTTAGAATCATCGAATTTTAGAATTTTACAGTTTAATATTTTTTAATTTCAGAGTTTTAAATCTATGGGTTTAAGGGTTCAAGAATTTAGAAAAGTAAAATTTAAAAAAAAAATCTGAATTTTTATTTTAATAATTGTATAATTTTTAGATTTTGAAAAATAAGAATCTTTGAATTTTAGAGTTTTGTGAGTTCATTATTATTTTTGTTCATATTCAAAGTTTGGATTCCTAAATCCACATTTCGAGGGTACCGACCGGGATTTGATCACTGAACCTTCGGCTTGTAAGAAAGAAGCCGCAACCATTAAGCCACCAGTCCGCTTAATTAGCAGGATAGGTTCTATTTCACGAAAAAAAATAGTATTGAGCTACTTTTCTTGACCGTGGTCTTTCCAGCTTCATAATCTATTTTTTTGCTATGTCCCATTAGAGTGAAATATCAAAATCGATCAATACAGCAGTTTTTCGGTTCCTTTTGGGGTCCTAAATAACTCCCCAAAGTTTGGGAACGATTTCTTTAGTCCTCACTTTGCGCAAAGCGAATCAATTTTCTTTGGGAATTTGTGTGGGAAATTTTTTTTTTTTTTATTTTGATTTTTATAAAATTCACGTTTCACGCTGTAATAAAACCGGATTCATTTTCGGATGCTCTGGAAGGTGCTCTACACTTTTGCCGAAGAGAGTATGTTGCTACCCTGACCCTAAAAAAAGATACAGCGTGTTCAAAACTGGTCTAAAACGTGATTTCAGAGCAAAACACGTTTTAGACTAGATTTGAGGACGCCGTGTCATTTTTTAGGGGCAAGCTAGCACCATACTCTCTTCGCAAGTGCAACATGGAGTTAAACTTTCTTTCAAGCTTTTGTGACAGCTGGGAAAGTTTCACTCCATGTTACCGGCTCACATCTCTCTTTTTAATTTCTCGATAGAAAATTGAATCGCTTTGCGCAAAGTGAGGACTAAACCAATCGTTCCCAAACATTGGGGAGCTATTTAGGACCCCAAAAAGGAACCGAAAAAGTGCTGTGCTCACAAAATTTTGACAACTTTATTTTTTTCCATGCAACCATATTACACCCTTATGTCCCATTTTCATGATTTTCATGTTTTAATTATATTTGAGTACCAGAAACAATGAAGCCCCTGATTCGAGTGGTAGAAATAACAGTTCTCTCATGCGGAATACATTGTAGAAAAAAAAACAAAAACTGCTCGAATGCATGTGTTTCCTTTCACTGACAAATTCAAGTTCGAAATCTTCAGTAAATTTAACTTAAGTTAACCCTGATAGACGGACAGGGCCGACAACGGTCCGAAAATCGCCCGACGGACCGAAAGCCGACAGTTTGTCTGACGTTTTTTTTTTTTTGCATTTTTGTTGTTTTCTGGTCCTTACATAATCTGTATCAGGTTTTAAAAGTCTGCGCATAACACACAGTTTGCCTGCACGTAAAGGTTACGTGGTTCGGTGGACCCCCCGTTTCTTTTTCTTATCAGTTTGTTAACGCTTGCAGATTAAGGTTTGTTGTCATTTCTTATCACAGTCTGGTATCCAGTTATTTGCATTGAGATTTATGTTAAATCCCATGCCATCCCATAAACGGCACGCGTCCTTTGGAAAATAATTGTGGTAATTTTGTTTAAAAAAGTGCCACCTTTTTCAAACAAGTGACTTAGTTCTGATTTTCATTTTAAGTAAGATGAATTTCCTCTGGCTAATTCCGCTATTCGCCTTCGCCGACCCGGTCGTTCCGGACTGCGGATGCAACAAGGCAAAACGCTCCCCCGTCGAAAGCGAGAAACAACCCACGGAGCAGGTCATTTTCCCAAAACTCACCAAGAAACAGTACGGCGAACGGTTGGTGGATCTGATCCAACACTCGGAAAAGTTTGACGCCATGAGTTTGATTCCGGGTGGAAAGTACGTCATCGGAACGCGGGAACCAATTTTCCCCGAAGATCGAGAGCATGAGCGGAAGGTGGCGATAAACGCGTTCTATATGGACAAGTACGAGGTTTCGAACGGGGACTTTCGGGAGTTTGTCGAGGCGACCTCGTACGAAAGTGAAGCCGAGCGGTTCGGGGACAGTTTCGTGTTTCATGGGTTCTTGGATGAGGAGGTGAGGAAGAAGTTCCACGATTTAAGGGTGGCGGCCGCTCCCTGGTGGTACAAGGTGACCGGAGCTAGCTGGCGCCACCCGGAAGGCGATCCGTCTCGGGACATTGAAGATAGGCTGGACCATCCGGTTGTGCACGTGTCCTGGAACGATGCCGTGGCGTACTGTGACTGGGCTGGGAAGAGACTTCCCACGGAGGCGGAGTGGGAAGTGGCGTGTCGCGGAGGTCGCAAGCAGAAATTGTTTCCGTGGGGCAACAAGCTGATGCCAAACGACAAACATTACATGAACATCTGGCAGGGAGAGTTCCCCGAAGCTGACCTAGCGGAAGACGACTGCAAGGGCACCTGTCCGGTGGATCGGTTCCCGCAGAACACCTTCGGGCTGCACAGCATGGTCGGGAACGTGTGGGAGTGGACGGCGGATCGGTGGGACGAGGAGGAAAAGGTAAGTCCGCCGAACAGGGTGAAGAAGGGAGGTTCGTACCTCTGTCACGAGTCGTACTGCTACCGGTATCGGTGTGCGGCGCGGTCGCAGAACACCGAGGATAGTTCGGCAGGGAATCTTGGCTTCCGGTGCGCGGCGGATCCGGAGTAGATTCGAGGGTGATTCTGTACCGGTAAAGTATTTTTATGTTTTTATACATAACCTGGGGAAATCTCTAGATAAGTACACAAGTTCTCTCTTATTCTGCTATTCGTAGCTCGTCAAAACTCAAATACGAATATATTCCAAATAATTAAATAATATTGTATAAAATGCTTGAGAAATCCCTGATAACCTAGATTAAATTTTACAAGAAAGAAGGACGTTGCGAAAGGAGTTTTAAATGGAATAAATACTTAAATTTCAAAAGGACCAAATACTCAAATATTTTGAAATTTTGGGCTTGACTTCAAAATTTTTAGAAATATTTTTTTTGTACAGATAAGAAAATTTAACAAATGTTTCATTTGATAACATTGAAAATTTTACCATAAGTTGCTATTTTGGTGCGACTTAAAAAACCTTAGAATAGTAGAGCGTTATAAAAGTACGCACTAGCCATTTTGTTACTTAATTTAAACCTACAAGCTCATTTTCGGGGTTTCGATTTGTTTTGGGGTCAATTTTATGTGTTTACAAAAGTTAAGTGAAAAATTGAACTTTGTGTAAGCTACGGACAAAAGTCACTTTTTGGCCATTTTGATCTAATATTTGAAGTTTACAAAAAAAGCTTTACAAAACATCAGGTTCATGAAATCATTGAAATCTTTTAACTAGTGTTTAGTCTATCCAATTAGCTTGCTAATCATTTTTGAAATGCCTCTTTTTCTTATTTTTTATTAAGTGCCTTCCAAAAAAATATTGCGGGTCAAATGTACGCAAAATTTCCATTTATTTTTCTATGAAAAAATATCAAACACATTGAAATAATTTTTATTTCTGATAGTATTGATTCAAAATCACAGAAAAATAGAATTATTGTTAAAATCGGACCAAAAGAATGAAACTTTAGTAATATAAGAGCAGCTTTGTTTAAATAAGTCAGTTTACCTAAAATTTATCTTTATTTGGGGTAAAAAACCAACTCCATTTGAATGGTCACCGGTGACAGAATGATTGTCACTAGGTGCGTACCTTTGCCCCGCTCTACTCTAATTTGCTTGTTCCTTTTTCTTTTATCTGTTGTATCTCAGCAATCATAAGTCCATCTTCAACGTTTTTTGGAAATTTTCAGAACTTTTGGACGACATATTTTACGAAAAAGACTATTTTTAAAGGTTGGGAAACTAGTTTTAAAGTAAAAAACAAACTTCAAGTGGATATATCTTAGAACAGTGATTTTTTAAAAGTACTTTTCGATTGCAAATTTGATTTTACAGCAAAAACTGTTTTTTTTTTCATAAAGCGTAATCTGAAAAAAAAATCGCCGTCAACGTATGGCTCGAATGCTGCGGGTGTTTTTCTCTTACAATAAAAAAAAGAAAAGAATACTGGGTTTGACATATTGATTTTTTGCTAAAAAACAAATTAAAAATCAGCATATTTTCCGTTTATATTTTGTCTGAATACACTGAAACCCCGATGGTTTGACATCAATTGGTGTCAAACCATCGGGGTCCATTTTTAGTTTGAAACCCTCTTCACACGGAGTTCACACTCTACCGTAATCTGGGGTGAATCGGGACTACAGTCTGAATAGGGACAGCAGTTTCTAGAGCACTTAAAGCTTTTAAATTTGGAAATGGATGTACACATTTTGTTGACCTGAGTCTGTTCTAACCAAAACCAACCAGAAAAATCAAAATATTGTGCTCCAACATGGTTAAAACTGCTGTCCCAATTCGCCCCATGTGTCCCGATTGACCCCAGTTTACGGTACCAACATTTGTTTTGATAGTGTGAGTGAGCGCTGTTTAAATAGTGACAGTTCATCACTTTTAAGTTTAACTTTGTCAAACGAACGGGGTATAAACTAAAAATTTACCATCCACCTGCAACCAGATACCAAATCCATCCGAAAATTCTTCCTAAAGATACAAATTTTCGAACATATACTTACTAATTTGTATGGACAGCTGCCAAAATTTATGGTCATAGAAAAGACACCCTAAAAGTTTCAGCCAAATAAAAAAAAAACACAAAAAAATAAAATACCCAAAATCAGCTGACCGCGACCAATGAGTTGTCATCGAAGGCCTGATTGCTCAGCAGTACGAGATCCTCGTTGGTTGAAAGATAGAGAAATGGTACGAAACTCGCGCTAGTTCCGCACGAGTTTCACCGCCATGTTGGAACTGAAACTCTAGTGCCGCACTCGATATTTTTCAGTTTCATGCGAGTTTCACGCACACTGACAAATGACGTTCGATTTAAGGAGTCTGCGATCAGCAGAGAAGCGAGTCAGACGTGCGTCCCTCACAAACCAAAAAAGTGCTTAAAAAGTGCAAAAATGCCTCACGGCAAGAAAAAGAGGCGGTCCTCACCAGCAGGATCGGCAGATTTGAAGAAGCTAAAGAATGCCGAAGCGCTACCTGCAAAGCCAGGCAGTTTGAGCAAGGACGCTCAAAAGTTGTCTGGAAACCAGTTCGCTACCCTCCCTGTGGACGTGAGCGAGAAGGAAGAATTTGAACGACGGGAAAAGTTGCCACCCATTTTTGTGAAAACATCGTCATCGGATTCGGTGCGAAAGTGGCTGGCCGGGTTTATCAAATCTGGTGCTTTACGAGCTTCCATTCGCTTGTGTGCTGATGGACTCAAAATTCTGCTACCTACCAGAAAGGATTACAACTACGTTCGGGATTTCCTGAACAACACAAAGATTGAATACTACAGCCATGACGATCCAGGTAAACGCCCCATGAAACAGGTCCTCCGTGGCCTGTACGACATGGATGTAAGTGTGCTGAAAGAAGAGCTCAAAACTCTTAAGTTGAACGTGATCGAAGTCTTCAAGATGACGAGACACAACAAGGACATCAAGTATCGTGATCAACTGTAACTGGTTCATCTCGAGAGAGGATCGACAACGCCGTCTGAGCTGAAAGCAGTTCGGGCAATTTTCAACATCATCGTGACTTGGGAACGTTATCGTCCAGTGCACCGTGACGTGACACACGGTGGAAGGAACTGTTTCATCAAGAGTCGTTGTGCAACCTGCGGAGGTGAGCACAAAACTCAAGCTTGCGAAACAATCAACGAGAACATTGAAGCCAAATGCTTCAATTGCGGCGGCGACCATTCGACCAAGAATCGGAGCTGCCCAAAACGAGCTGAGTTTGTAAAAATTCGGCAGCAAGCGACGACGAGGCACCAACCAAATCGTCGCAAAACACCACCAGCATACACGGACGTGGATTTTCCTGCTTTGGCGTCACCAGGAGCAGGATCTGTTCGAGTGGTTCCAAATCTGCAGCCATTGCCGTTGAATCAGCGGCAAAGAGTTGCAGAGCATACAACACCTCCAGGCTTCAGTCAGCAACCGAGGGAAAACCAACCAGCATCAACGGGCGAAGGCAGTAGTGACCTGTTTTCACCACAAGAACTTCTGAACATTTTCATCGAGATGACAACAACACTGCGTGGGTGCAAAACTCGCCAGGAACAAGTAAGAACTCTTGGAGCATTCATCTTAAAATACAGTTCGTAGTTTACTCGTTCTCGTGATTTTGAGTATTTCAATGAATTTTTTATTTTTTTTTAGTTTTAAGTTAGGATTAGTTGTTAAAGTGATTTTTTTTTCTTTTTTACCCAAATGTATTCGATTCAATGCAATAATGTAAAACAATTTGAAGTAAATAAAATAAATGTGATCAGTTAATAATAAAACGAAAAATACAACAAAGATGAAGAGCATTTGGTCATACCACTTAGCATGTAAAAGAAATGTAATTATTATAGGAATATTCAATAAAGACATATTTAATTTCAAAAAAAAAAAAAAAGTTCGATTTAACCAAAACTGGCACCGACGAGTGCGGCACTCAGTGCCACACCGGCTGTTCAAACGAACGTACCAAAAGTATGCGGTCTATGCAGGCATAGCGACAGGGATGATCTTATCGATAAAGGATATGTATCAAAAGGTTTCGGAAGATAACGTCGATCTCAAGAAAAAATAAAAACATCTTGACAAAAGAGCTGCGAAAGGTTAATCTTGGTAAATCGGTAAAGTACTTGGCGGTTCAAATCAATGAACAACAAAACTTCTCAAATGAAAATAATTCAAATAAACAGTGGATTTGGAATGCTATGAAACTACCTGATCCTTGACCTCATCGAAGATAGCTGGCAAGGTTAAAAATGAACCCAGTTCTAACAAACAGTTAAGAGAATTCGATGCGGAAACCCAAGATACTACAAGTACCAAAAAAAAAAAAAAAAAAAAAGGTGCAGTGGTAATGCTACAGGCATAACCATCATGACGAAGAACTTCGGACACAAAATTAAATGAATTTTTTTATAGTTTTATTATTTGCGTTTCTTGGCCACAAAATCAATCACGAAACGGTTATTTCTTAAGATCTATTTATTTCTGCTCTAAGATCTTATGGTATTTTGACATTGGATAACGTCTAAAGTTTTGAAACGCTTCACAGCTAATCGTAATGTCAAGATTTTCGTGCCAGTTGATTTAAAATCATTTCATCAATTACCTTTTAAACTTTTGGCATTGAACAATTTTTTAGAAATATTTTGAAATAATAAAAAGCCATTATCAGGACTCCAGTTCATTACAAAGAGCCAGTCTGAACCATGTGTGAAAGATTTTCTTTGCGTCACAACAAATTTGAATCACATTAAACGATTTATTCCCACACATTACAAGACTTTTTTCTCGTTTTGACATTTCTACAGCGTTCTCTCTGCCTTCCTACGGCATTCGCCACCTAGATTTCTTCTGACCCGGCTGTGCATCCCGGGGCCGTGACCAATTACACGAGCTCGTAGTAGATTCGTTGTACTAACCCATAGGGCTACAACACAGTCTACTAGGTTAAGCGATTTTACTCCACTGCCTAAAAGTTGCCTCCGCTGGCGGTTTTGCTCGTCCCCGGGTGTATCTGTAGTTGGTCGCAGTCTTTGATGGCCTTTTCAGGTGACGAATTTAGATACATCAATCGAACATCCGTGGAAGGGAAACTCGACGCATCGAACCCAATCAGCGTGTACCATGAAACGGGAGTGTGTGTGTATGTGTGTGTGAACGCGCATTTGGCAATTTTCTTGAATCTGCCAACCTACGGCATTCGCACACAATTTTCCCTCTTCGGTGCTGCTCTCCGATTCTCTCTCTCTCTCTCTCTCTCTCTCTCTCTCTCTCTCTCTCTCTCTCTATCTCTCTCTAGAAAATAAAGGTAATTTTTCAGAAGAAATCCTTCTCCGGAAGAGAGAATTTGCGTTGCTAGGGCTCTCTCTCTCCCTGCTGCTGTTGCTTCACCCGTCTGCGGCTCAGATATTATGAGCCGACCCGACTTGTTCAGCATCTCGGTGGCAACTAAGTGGAGTGGAAAGGGTAGAACGCATTTTTATACTTCTACTTCGCTATTACTTCCCCTATTTTCACGATCGTCGACGACCAGTTCTGCTGCGGCGGTTTTCCCCTCAAAAGCTATTCTGCCAATACTGAAAATTTTATAGAAAATTGCTGAAGGTTTTCCGTATCGAATGGTCCAAAAATTATGTAATTCCAATGTGTCTGGATAAAGATTTTACCGTTTGAAATAACGTTCCTCGAAATGCCAAAACAAAAATCTATAAATATAGGTCGATTTGTCATTTTCGCAATTATTTCACTCTCGACTTTCAACGAGGAAGGGACGACGCGTCAGCAAATGAGGAAAGGTGAAGGCGAGAAACAGACACGGTAGTCTCGAGCTAGGCCGCAGTTCCCAGTCGGACGAGTCAACCAAACCGGGAATACCTGACTTGTGCATTTTTGCAGCAGGCGATTTTTCCCTCTCCGTGCTCACACACACACACACACACACACACACACACACACACACACACACACACACACACACAAGCGCGTATGACATTCTACCACACAGAAACAGTGGTTTTATGCTAACTCTGTGGTGAAATGATTTTTATTCGATCTTTTTTTAAATTTTTAGGGAACATTCTTAGAGGGAAATTTTGAAGGAACAACTCTTTCGTGAGATATTTGGTGGCCCTGAAAAGGGCCGTTTGTTTAGTGCTTCATTCGGGCCGCTTCTCCGGTCAACGTTGAGGAAGATGTCCATAGCTTTGGTCTGGGTCAACCTGCATCAGCACCACGTTCCTAAGTGCTACTTGCGGCGGGGCTTTTGCTTCTTGTCCGTTACACTTGCGATGGTGGAGGAGCTGCTCTTCTTCTTTCCCGATGGTCTGCAGTGGCGATTCGTTCCGAAGTTCCGATCCTTCAGGGTGATGGCGGCCAGATTCGTTTC
Source organism: Culex pipiens pallens (assembly GCF_016801865.2). NCBI lineage: Eukaryota > Metazoa > Arthropoda > Insecta > Diptera > Culicidae > Culex > Culex pipiens. The sequence goes on along the minus strand of NC_068937.1, from coordinate 95,578,459 downwards.
GTCAACCAGCGGACGGGCCGCGGGCTTGGCCGGTTTCCTCTCTTTTCGGAACCTTGGCCTGTGGTTTGCTTCTCCTGCGGTGCAGCGGTTGTTCTTCGTTGTTTGTCCGTTGGGCTGCCTAGGGAAATTTTCGCCTTCTGCGCCCTCTTCTGCTGCAGCTGATGTGGCCTCGACGACGATCCAAAAATTATGAGCTGAAGTGGGGGTGATTTTAGATACATCAATCTCACGTCTCCTGATTGAGTGATTGGGAAACGTTTATTCAACCAACCAGCGTGCACCGAAAAGAGGGGAAATTCGCAAAGAGGAGAATTCGTCACGTAACGATTTCGCATCGCGAAATTTTGTGTTCAATTTCATTAAGATTTCACAACTCGAGCAGCGAACAACGACGAGAAGGACTTAACCACTGGCTTGGCTTGGCCACATCGTGTGGTCAACACAAATGTTCCTGATCCGGATTCGAGCGGAACGACGCCTACACGGCGTTGGTTCATGATCCGCATTCGGGCGAAAAAACGATTTTTGGTCCAGCTGCTGACAGTCAGGAAACGTCCAGCGAAAATTCAAGAATTTTAATCAACCCTGTTCAGGGCTAACGACTGTTGAAAGCTAGGTTGAAAGAGTAATTTTTGCTAAAATCTTGATTTCAATAATTTTGCCACGCAGTTTGCTGCGAATTTTCAGTTCTTCTTTATGAGCATTGCATTTTTCATGTTTGTTGTTTTTGTGCTGTGGGAGTGGATTTTTGACAACGGCTGGGCAACGCAGTAGGCGCAGATTTTTGTCACTGCGCGCGCCCTCGTACATACACACGTATTTGCTTTCGTATCGAAGGGTAAATCTGCTGATGTGGTTGTATTCATCTGGATTCGGACGAAACGACACCAACACGGTGATTCTTGTTTTGCGTTTGGCGCATCGGCCAACAATTTGGCAGCGCAGCAGGCTGAGATTTTTGGACTGCACGCGCTTACACTCACACACACATATGTAATCGCTCGTAAATTTCGAGGTGATTCTGATTCCGAGGCTGGATTTAATTTCATTTCCGTTTTGCGTAACCGTGCAGCAACATCACAGAAGAGCAGCTACATTTTGATACCTTTATTGCCCCAACTCTTATGGTTCCGCCAATTTCAAATTTCATGTCCAGTATCAAAAACCCTGAAGTTTGATACTTATATTGCCCCAACTCTTATGGTTCCGCAAATGTCCCCTTATCGGAACATCCCCGGGGCCTCCGGCCACTCCAGGTGGTGGCCACTACTGTCAAAATGTCAAATTGCATGTCCTCAGCAATCCTTATTGTTTGATACCCATATTCCCCCAACTTTTATGGTTCCGCAAATGTCCCCCTATCGGAACACCCCCGGGGCCTCCGGCCACTCCAGGTGGTGGCCACTATTGCCGAAATGTCAAATTTCATGTCCAGTATCCAAATCCCTTAAGTTTGATACCCATATTGCCCCAACTCTTATGGTTCCGCAAATGTCCCCTTATCGGAACATCCCAGGGGCCTCCGGCCACTCCCGGTTATGGCCACTACTGCCAAAATGTCAAATTTCATGTCCAATATCAAAATCCCTAAAGTTTGATACCCATATTCCCCCAAATTTTATGGTTCCGCAAATGTCCCCCTATCGGAACACCCCTGAGGCCTCCGGCCACTCCAGGTGGTGGCCACTACTGCCGAAATGTCAAATTTCATGTCCAGTATCCAAATCCCTTAAGTTTGATACCCATATTGCCCCAACTCTTATGGTTCCGCAAATGTCCCCTTATCGGAACATCCCAGGGGCCTCCAGCCACGCCCGGTTATGGCCACTACTGCCAAAATGTCAAATTTCATGTCCAGTATCCAAATCCCTTAAGTTTGATACCCATATTCCCCCAAATTTTATGGTTCCGCAAATGTCTCCCTATCGGAACACCCCCGGGGCCTCCAGCCACTCCAGGTGGTGGCCACTATTGCCGAAATGTCAAATTTCATGTCCAGTATCAAAAACGCTAAAGTTTGATACCCATATTCCCCCAAATTTTATGGTTCCGCAAATGTCCCCCTATCGGAACACCCCCGGGCCTCCGGCCACTCCAGGTGGTGGCCACTACTGCCGAAATGTAAAATTTCATGTCCAGTATCAAAAACCCTAAAGTTTGATACCCATATTGCCCCAACTCTTATGGTTCCCCAAATGTCCCCTTATCGGAACATCCCCGGGGCCTCCGGCCACTCCAGGTAGTGGCCACTACTGTCAAAATGTAAAATTTAATGTCCAGTATCAAAATCCTTATTGTTTGATACCCATATTGCCCCAACTTTTATGGTTCCGCAAATGTCCCCTTATAGGAACATCCCCGGGGCCTCCGGCCACTCCAGGTAGTGGCCACTACTGCCAAAATGTAAAATTTCATGTCCAGTATCAAAATCCTTATTGTTTGATACCCATATTGCCCCAACTTTTATGGTTCCGCAAATGTCCCCTTATAGGAACATCCCCGGGGCCTCCGGCCATTCTTGGTTGCGGCCACTACTGCCAAATTGTCTAATTTCATGTCCAGTATCAAAATCCCTTAAGTTTGATACCCATATTCCCCCAACTTTTATGGTTCCGCAAATGTCCCCCTATCGGAACACCCCCGGGGCCTCCGGCCACTCCAGGTCGTGGCCACTACTGCCGAAATGTCAAATTTCATGTCCAATATCAAAAACCCTAAAGTTTGATACCCATATTGCCCCAACTCTTATGGTTCCGCAAATGTCCCCTTATCGGAACATCCCCGGGGCCTCCGGCCACTCCAGGTGGTGGCCACTACTGCCAAAATGTAAAATTTCATGTCCAGTATCAAAATCCTTATTGTTTGATACCCATATTGCCCCAACTTTTATGGTTCCGCAAATGTCCCCTTATAGGAACATCCCCGGCCATTCTTGGTTGCGGCCACTACTGCCAAATTGTCTAATTTTATGTCCAGTATCAAAATCCCTTAAGTTTGATACCCATATTCCCCCAACTTTTATGGTTCCCCAAATGTCCCCTTATCGGAACATCCCCGGGGCCTCCGGCCACTCCAGGTGGTGGCCATTACTGCCAAGCGCTTGCGAGAGGAGCTGAGCTCCTCTCGCTTCGGTGGTAGACCACCGACTGAAGCCAACCTTCCGATTTCCCATGGTTTTGTAGGGAAGCGGGAAGGCTAGTTCCTGAAGACGCCACCTAGTGGCGCTTGCGAGAGGAGCTGAGCTCCTCTCGCTTCGGTGGCAGACCACCGACTGAAGCCAGCCTTCAAATTTCCCGTGGTTTTGTAGGGAAGAGAGAAGGCTGGCGCTCGCGAGAAGAGCTGAGCTCCTCTCGCTTCGGTGGTAGACCACCGACTAAACTAATGCGGTGGAGGGGGTGCCGTTTATATTTATATCAAAACCGTCGGCCGCGCTGCTTCTGTGATTTTCCCCTCTGCTTGGGGAAGGCGTTTCATTTTTCGGTTTCATTTCGCTTCGCGAAATTTTGGATTGCTACCCTGTATAGAGCCCTAAGACGAAGTTCTTCGACAAAAAAAAAAAAAACGCATAGACGGCCTACTTGGCAGAACCGGCTGGTTACAGGCATCCGACGAGGTCAAACATTCTCGTTCTGCCCGGGGAAAAAAAGCACAATAAGCCTCTCGAAACTGAGTGTTGTTTTAAGTACGTGAGCTTGCAGTTAGATCCCAGGATGACCAGATCAAAATGATAGTCTCGTCATACTTAGGTATTTTGGGGAGAGTGGGAATGTTTGTTTCGGGTAAACTCCTTTTAAGATACTATTTTGCATATATTCACTCACAATCAAATTTATTTCTGTGATAATCATACTCTGCTTTTCGTTCATGACTTTCTTTATAATCCAAAATTTAGAACACGTTGTCAAAGCAGGATAATGACCGAAACTTAATAATTTGCAGCTGGATAATCTTAAGTTAATAGAAATCCACACTATCTTGCTTTGGTGCATTCTAGGTACTTGATGTCCACATCCGTGTTAGGGAAGCGCTTTTTTGAAGGTAAATTTTATGCTTTATAGGTACTTGACCTTGGGAACTTATTCTACCCGCCAACATTTTAAATTTGATATTGATCAAAACTTTTAATTTTTTTTGAAAAAAACTAATCACCTACATTTTAAAGTTTCTTTCTAATACGACATAAAACAAAACACCAAAATTCAATAAATTTCTTTTGTATTGATAAAGTTCAACCCATTGACAAGCTCAGATGTTGTGCAACCAGGACAAATCGTCCTCTACCGCCGGCTCCCCCTTAACCTTCTTCTCCTTCTTGACCTTTTTCCTCGCGGGCGACGGCACCAAATCGACCTCTTGCTTGATCTGCTCCACCGGGATCATTTCGTCACCGGAATGGTCCGAGGCCTTGCGTTTCCTCTTCTTCTTGGACGGTGAACTGCTGCTTTTCGGTTCTTTGACCGCTTTTTCTTCCTGCTGCAGATAGCACGCCTCGACACGTTGCTGGGCCAACGATAGGGATTTCTTGACCTTTTTCGGCAGTTTGAGGGCTGTTTTGTAGTTTAGTCCGAGGAGGGGATGGCGATCGCGAAGGTTTTCCGGGTAAGGAACGGAATCGTCTTCATCTTCTGGGAGTGGAGCGCCTTCTTCTTTGATTGAGGCTGGGTTGCTTTTGAGCACGTCGCGAATTTGAATTGTTCCCACGGGGATGAATGATTTGAATTCGTTCCCGGACAGAACTACAACCGGCTTCCGGCTAGTGTTTTCAACGGCGAAGCCCTCCATTGGTGGTTGACCTTTGAGCATAGATTTAATTTTACCAGCATGACCAAACCGACATTCCTCAAATTTAGCGCCGAGCAGCAACTTTTTCGCGTCCACCGAAGCCGGACAGCGAACAATCCAGACCTCGTCATCCGGGTCGGTCAGATCCACATCGACGCAGTACTTTTTCTTGCTTGGCCGGACGTACGGAAATTTGGAAAAGTACCTGTCCATTGTGGCGCCGGACCGTTCCGGATCGACGGGACTGGCGATGCGTTCCTGGGAGGCCGGTTGGTAGTCTTCGGAGTCGTCGTCGCCGGAGGTCGACCCACTGCTGCTGTTGCTATCAGGATGGCGTTCGGTTTTCAGCGGTGATCGCTGGGTGGACGCGGCCAGAGGAGTCGACGGAACGTCGCTGTCGGAGCCTGCAAAGTTGGATGGTTGATGAATTACCAGCTAAGTAGTTTGTTGTAGTTTTCTTACCTGTATCATCATCGGTGGACGGTCTCTCTACTTTGATTTTCTGTACCATTTTATGGTATTTTTAAATATTGATCTAACGCAGCGTGTTCGAGCTCCTCTTCAGAAAATTCCAACACATGTGTTTATTATGATTTAAAATATTCAGCTGTCACTGCAAAAACAACAACATTAGTACGAGGGGTCACACAAAGAAGTAGAGGTTACAGCCTGTAACCTACAATCCTTGATGCAACTTGCATACAATTTTGAAATTTAAAGGCAGTCGTTTAACCCTCTACAACCCAACTCCAAAATCAATATTTAAAATCAAAGATTTACATCAAAAACATTGATCATCTCTCAACTTGTCGAAAATGACGAGTTTGATGGTCTGTCCGACAGTTCAGCCCTGGTTAAACTGATAAAAGATGCTCCGACTAAAAAATGTACAAGACTGCTAGAAAGTCTACCCTCTGCGAAATGTAACGCCCCGATAATTCCGATGGTTGTTCAAAAACGGGCTGACGATGGCCGATCAGGGTGTTAAATTTCTCAGCGGGTATGGTCTATGAATTAACTTAAACTTTAAAGTTTAAGCGATGACCTACACTTCATTTTGATACCAAGTGTTACGTCATTCAACTCGTTGTGATCGTGCTATCTTGTCGCACGTCGATTTTGGGCCAAAGTGAGTTAAGGACGCTATTTGGTGCAGCTTTCAATGTTTGCCTTTTAACTTTCACAGATCCGCAAATTCGATTTCAATCCTTAGATGTTCAACAAAAACCGGAAAAACTCCGTGCATTATTGTCACTCTTCATATCAAAGAAGTTTCGATCTGATCGTGCTATCTTGACACACCCAGAAAATTGCTGTAAAGCGACAACTAGCCAGAAGGAAATTTATCCAGAACGCGTTTGATACACGTACAAAGTACTGTAAACATTTTCAATTATAACTCGAGACTCCGGCAACCTAACTTCTGAACAATTTTCGACACTTTTGTTTTTGGCCGTGCTGTTTTCGTATATCGAGTTTTTTAAGCGAAGATGGCGTTCGAATGGTGAACGCCCGAAATGTCAAAATCACGCAGTGGTACCAACATTACGGAACAAGTGTGCCATGGCATGACAGCCACATTTTTTTTTTCTAATGTTGGTGCTACTGCGCGATTTTGACATTTCGGGCGTTCACCATTCGAACGCCATCTTCGCTTAAAAACCTGGATAGATTTGCTCTATACATAAATTTTATTATATATTATTTTAGCAAAAGGGAAAAACCTTGTTTGTTCTTCTTTGGCCCGTAAATTGTTGACATCTTTGTTTTGAGTGGGAAGGTTCTGTGGGTTGTAATACCTGTTTTTTCAAAAGAGCATAAGGTCGTTGCGAACAGGCCCGTGATACTGACGTAGCTTGCTGAAGCCGCCACCAAATGTTTGGTGGCGCTGATTCGGGAATAACATTTCAGAGGGTCACAAATCAAAATATAATAAGTCTCATTTAATTTTTTGGAAAATAATCCTGTAGCTGCTCATATTGATTCTTTTCATTAAAATAAACCAAAAATGCCGCCAACAACAATATATGTTTAGCATCAGGTCTCAAGCAAAGCTTCCCAGCAGGTGTCTTTTTCAAATCCTCTGAAATGTCTTCCGCAAATTTTTATTTGGCCAATGAACTTACAGATCATCATAATGTTAATTTAAATCTACAATTTGAGGCGGTTGAGCTCAACCATGTTGTTGGGAAACCTTAAGAGCGAGTCCACGAACAGGGCATAGCCCATTGTTAGGGACGTTGTGGGGCTCACGTTGTGGGGCTTTACAAAAAAGCATGTTTTTGAGTCAAACAAACCAACTTCTATGATACCTCGTGGTTTGAATGTGTTGGTAAATTTTCGACAAGAAAGCCAGAACAGCTGTTTTTAGACATAAAAGTTCAAATTTAGAAACTAATTTTGTTGTTTTGTGTCTATTCCTACTGAAACAAATTAAAAAATATTCAAATATTGTGCAAAAACATTGCTAAAATCACTTCTTAATTCACCCCACGTGTCTCGATTTGCCCCGGATAATGGTACACATTTAATTTCGTTTTAACTAACGAAACAAAAATAAAGAAAAAAAAAATATTTTCGTCCTGTCGATTTTGCGCCCTTTTCGTCATGTTACTCCCCATAATTTTGACACTAGACACCAAAACTTTGGTACTTTTTAGGCTTCATTGTATGCAGATGACAGCCGAAGCATCCCCGTGGTTGCGAATAGTTTTTTCCGCAATTTTTTTTTTACCAAAAAATATGTTACTGCCCCTGATCGCATAAATGTCCCATATGCATTTTCATCGATTTCGAGTTAATGATGCAGTTTGGTTCAAAATTGTGTGCTCTTTCGAAAGAGCCTATAACATCCAGTACTTTGTTCTAGAAATCAGGAGGAAATCCAGTTTTTTCGCGAAAACTTAACACGTAGCCTTATGTATGGGACAAACTTCAAATTCGTTTTTCTCGGTTTGCTGTTTTTGCATATGGGACATTTATGCGAACATGGGCAGGTTAGCTTTAAAACTAGGATTTTTCAAAACCAATGATTGTATAACAACCTGTACTGGTGTGTTATGCATTTTACATTTTTTTTTATTGAGATCTTGATTTTTTGGCTTGCAATATTTTTTTTTTCTCTCCTCCTCGACTTTGCTCAGAGTGAAGGTACGTAAACTTTAAAAATATTTGCAACGGCCCAATTACATTTTCTCATTTTTTGTCAGCTAAATCTGCCGTTCTACGGATAAATGTTCCATGTCATTTTTAGACTATTCTGACTTTTTAGCATTTTTAAGTATATTTCATCGTATACTTCTAGAAAACCACATAAAATCTAGCACGTAGTTCGGAAACTCATGAAAAAAAAATCATCCAATCACGAGGGGCGAATGTAGTGTTTTCTGCAAGTTCCGACGTATATTTAGAAACACTAATTTTTCGTTATAATTTAGTGAATTTCAACCTGACTATCCTCAAAATTGATCAAAATGTATGTTTCTGGTGTCTGTGATCACAATTCCACAACGAACGCAGATTTGTATGAACCTAAATATATAACCTTTTAAAATCTGGTCTGGTTTCACAATCTAGACATGAAGGTCCATAATTTACCGGTTCTTGGGACATCCGGGGATTCTGAGTCGAGCAGTTGCAGGACAAAAAGTTAGCGTAGGGAGGTTTAGGAGGAATGCCGTACAAAATCATCGCCTCCGTAACCGTTGAAGCTATGCAAAGATTGAGAAGGCGGGATGGCGTCGCGGGGTAGTCTAGACGTCAGCTGCCTTGTCTCCCACTTCCGACAAGGAACGTCACTTCAATATAGCCCACATCGTCAAACCAACTTGCTACTTACTGTGTATCATAGCCGTGATCCTTGCTCAACGATTCTTGGCCTGAATCGGACTCCTTCTGAAGACTTTCTAGACCCATTTTTTTTATCACTGAGGTCGCAAATATCACTGTATTATCACTGACTGGAACGTTTCACATTGATAAAATAGTTTTTCAACCACTTTTTTCCCTAAAAACCCGAAAAATGAAAAATAAAAACACAAAAGGGCGAATCGGTTGTTTACTTCTTATTTGTGGCGTTGTTTTGGTTGGGTGGGTGGCGAATACGGTGGGGCGAAAACGCTCTTCAAAAGGGCGTAATTTCTTTTTCTCAATTTCAATAGCAAAAATACCATAATTAATTGCTCTGTTTGATGATATTATTGCTAGTTTCTATTACGTTTTTACAAAATTGATGGTTTTCATGCATTGTTGTGGAAATAGGAATTGATCGAAATTGCAAAATTTTGAATGTTGATTTTCCCGAAACGGCAGGATTGTAGGTTTCGCCCTTTTGAAATGTTGTTACTGAATTTTCTGCTTTCGCAAAAAAAAATATATATATCCGGACATTTCATCAGGGCATGTCGATGATTCTATAAGTGATGATCCAAACAAAATTCTACGAAATATAAAATTTGTGTTGACAAGAAAAGTAGAACATTAGTCATATGATCGCAACGCCACTAGCCGTGCTAAGGGCATTCACATTTTCCACTTTTTTTGCCGGGCCAATAACCCAAACCCCTTGAACCACGCACACATGGCGCTCACTTAAAATTCACCCAAATTGCCATACATGAATCCACTTCATATGTTTTGCAACAACTATTTATGAGACACCGCACGATCTGAAGGGGGATTTCCTTTCACCTTAAAAAATATAACCAAAAATAAAGGTTCGTCGTCTGAACCCCCCCCCCCCCCCCTTGTTTTAAATATTATGATCAACCAGCTGATCCAGGGTCAGTCAGTTTGCCGGATTGCACATGGTCCGGTTCACAAGACAGTTCAATTACGTGAATGCTTAAACCATTCCATTCAGCTCGACAAACACTGTTCGGAAACCAGAACGCTACTCTCTGAAAAGCTTCAATTAAAGCAGTTATCTCCTGAGCGCCAGATCAAATCATACGAATGGAGATCGTGGAATGTTAAAGTTTGGTGCGTTTCTTTGTCCGCACGAAGAATCAGCACGTGTGTGATGGTCAAGATGCAGTTTGGAGGATAATTGATCTCGGAAGATTTTTTTGTTGCTTCTGAATCAACTAGAATCGGACGAGCACAAGCGGCTCTGTACGCTGCACGCATGGTCAAGGTTAAGCGAAGGAAGTAGTTGTGCTTTGAGTATTGATCTTTCATTGAACGAAATATCTGCAGGGTATAATTTGTGGAACAAGCATTTTTTTGTGGTTCGGACTTGAAGTATTTGTTTGTACTGCATTTGGCCAAGGTAACGCTCACATTCTTATGTCCCATGAAAGGTTATTAGATATCAAAGTGTTTTAACAAAATAACAAAAATTTACTGAAATGAATTAAGGCCGTTGCAAATATTTCAAAGTTTATGTCCCTCCCCTTCAAAATTGGTCCAAAAAATCAAGGGGCAAAAATGTATATTTTTTCAAAAAATATGAAAATACCAATGGAAATAGAAGTCTAATCAACTGAAAACAATCTAAAATGCCCTATTCTGCATTGATAATCATATTTAGCATGTTTGGGCTCGTTTAAAAATATTTTGGGAAAGTGATTTTGAAGGTATGACCCTGGGCTTTGTCATAATGAGTGTCATAGGTTTGATGCTTGTTTGGCAAAGAGTATGAATTGATCCGATGTGGAATTAAAATCGAAGTGTTCAGTATATTGCTGAAGCTTCCATTTTTACACATGGACACCACTTCATGCTGCGAGAACCCACTTTGGCGTAGTCTCAGGGCTTAATCGATGGCCGGTAAGCTGTCATCGAGACAAGGAGGTTCTCCGATAGTGGAAATATCACATTTGTACAATGAACCGCTACATATGTGATTTTTCCCTATCTTAATGTGGGTGTCAGGTTAGGATGCGGGTTTAAAAAAATAGTGATTGTAGAATTTAGGATTTTAACTATAAATATCAACTTTTTATACTTTGCCTTCAGTTATTTAGGGACAAAATTAGTAACAGTGAATTTAGTAATTCTATCAGAATCGGTGATTTTCATTCAAGTAGCATAAAAACCATTCTAATTTGTCAAAATTTTCATAGAGTCTCGATCAATCAATAGTGAAATGATATCGGACTAAATTCGTTGATCTGTTGAACTAACGGTTGTCGGATTATGATTGTATCGACCATTGTTGCGAATCGAGGATCTACTGGAATTCTGACGAACAAATGGTCGTCTCTTTTTCAATTCACGACTTGTAAAATATCAACTGTTATTTTTTTTTGTTTTTTTTTTTAAAAGAAGCCAGACAGGTTTTAAAAGAAACGTTTTTTTTGGTTAATAATTAAAATGTCGGGGATTTGAGATAAGAGTAGCTTTCGGATAGGTTGCTTTAAATCTTGTATTCAATTCAAGTTAGGTAGTTATCCGCAAATGAATATTTGGACTTATATGAATAATTGAACATTTTGGACTTATGAATAACACACAACTGTGCATTTATTCTAGAGTCAGATCCATACAGCGTCAGTGTTTATTTGGTCGAAGTGTACTAATTCATTGGCAGATCTGATTCTAGTTGTAATGTACGACAAGACTACTGACGGACGTGACAGGACGAGGGCCCAGTTTAGAGGTTTCGACATCAACGATGTGCGGCTGGATCACCCTCCCAAAAAAAAAAAAAAAAAAAAAAGTGATTTTGAAGGTATGAGAAAAAATAGAAAAATACTAACACTACTGAAATTCAACTTTCATTTTTTAATTTTTTAAACCTGGATCCACTGTGTGCCAGTTTAAATTCTTGAGAGTGTTTGAATTAAAAAAAAAACAAGTTTAAAAACACTGAACACTAATCTAATTTCTCGGCCAAGGGCAAATTTCACTAATTATGCGGATTGCGCGATAAGTCGATAGCTCTACTAATAACTAATAACTAATAAGGCCGATGCAAATATATAAAAAAGTTTTTGTCCCTCGGCCCTGGCCGAGGTCAAGCGGGGGGCAAAAAAATAAAAAAATATAAAAATTTAAATAACAAGCCATAGTCTTCACATTTAAATGAAAAAAGTGTTTTAAAATGCATTTTACACTAGTTCAGATGTTTTGCAATCATTAGTTTTCAAAAAATCTAAGATCTGACAAAAACAAAAATTATATCGAAAAAAAAGATTTTGCATCGAAAATTTTCAAAAAATTTTAAGCAGTCATGCTTTTGAACGGGTTCTCCGTTCGTTCAAGTTCACACAGCAACACGAAAAATAACAGCTCTGAGAACGAACGCTCGTCTCTAAGAAACGTTCGTTCAGTAGGCTTTTTTGAAACGAACGGAGAACCCAGTTCAGAACTTCAACATTTTCCTTTGATAAGACCTCAGTAGACTAGCTAAACTTCATTGACTGTTAATCATCCGTTTACATATCAGTACTGCTAGCTTAGTGGTAACAATTAGGTTTAGTAATCAGAGGTAGTGAGTTCGAATCTCTTTTTTCCTGAACTAGAAAAGCATTGATTTTTTTTAAATCACGGTGGCAATAAATTTTCGTTTCCATTTTAGTTGGGGTGCTTTTTGCTTTTTAACCGTTTCATTTAGTCTCCCTATCCTCCCAGCTGGAGTGTCCCTTGATTTGAATAAAATGTAATTTCAGTCGTCGTCAAAAAGTTGGTACCCAACCACAAAAAAAAATATTTCAAAAAATTGAGATTCGAACTCGCTTCCTTTGAATACTGTTCTTGCATGTTCATTCTACTGAATGTTTATTTAAGTTTAACAGTTGCCATAGAGAGCCTCTGGCTACAGGCGGGTTCACAGAACGCGTTCCAAACTTTGAAGAGAACGGCACGAAAAAGTGACGTTCTGTTTTTGGAACGAAAACCAATGGCTCCTGCGCGGTGGGTTCAGTTCGTTTTGAAGAAAGAGAACGAACGCAGAACGGGTTCCGTTCAAATTGCATGACTGATTTTAAGATTTTTTTATAAACCCAAACATGCTAAAAATGATTTTAAACGCAGGAGAATGTTTTTTAATTTGATTTCAGCTGGTTGCACTTGAATTTTCATTGAAATTTTTAAGTTTATTGTAAAAATATTTTTTTTGCCCCCTGATTTTTCAGGCCAATTTTGAAGGGGGGGGTGACAAAAACTTTTAAAAATATTTGTACCAGCCTAACTAATAACTAATAACTAATAACTAATAACTAATAACTAATAACTAATAACTAATAACTAATAACTAATAACTAATAACTAATAACTAATAACTAATAACTAATAACTAATAACTAATAACTAATAACTAATAACTAATAACTAATAACTAATAACTAATAACTAATAACTAATAACTAATAACTAATAACTAATAACTAATAACTAATAACTAATAACTAATAACTAATAACTAATAACTAATAACTAATAACTAATAACTAATAACTAATAACTAATAACTAATAACTAATAACTAATAACTAATAACTAATAACTAATAACTAATAACTAATAACTAATAACTAATAACTAATAACTAATAACTAATAACTAATAACTAATAACTAATAACTAATAACTAATAACTAATAACTAATAACTAATAACTAATAACTAATAACTAATAACTAATAACTAATAACTAATAACTAATAACTAATAACTAATAACTAATAACTAATAACTAATAACCAATAACTAATAACTAATAACTAATAACTAATAACTAATAACTAATAATTAATAAATAATAACAAATAACTAATAAGAGCAATTTCATGAGCAGGCATTTTTCTGGTACTTTTGTACCCGACCCTCTTCGATTTCAATGAATCTTGGTAGACATGTTATCCTAGGCTTATATAAGCCATTTTTGTGTATATCGAGCCAATAGAGATATCCACGCGCGAGAGTGTGTTAGTTTGGTGTTTAGTTACACGCATGCATAGGCAAATCGAGTAGAATAACTCGTCTGTCAAAATCAGCTGTGTCCTTTGTTATACCACGAGCACGTGGTAAACAGCTGGTTTTTACAGGCGATTGATCTACTCGATTTGCCTATGTATGTGTAAAAATAGTATAAACACAATCAGCTGCTTGGAATTCAGCCAATCACAATCGATCAAAACCAAAACATTACTTTAAATACAAATACTAACACAGAATCATGGTGTGCGTGAGAGAAACCGTGGAGATATCCACGGTTTCTGACATGCACACTATGATGCTGTGTTTATACTACTTTTACGCAGACACAGGCAAATCGAGTAGCCAAACTCGCCTTAAAAACCAGCTGTTTACCACGTGCTCGTGGTATAACAAAGGACACAGCTGATTTTGACAGACGAATCATTCTACTCGACTTGCCTATGTCTGCGTGTAAATTTTGTTACAAACTAACACACTCTTGCGCGTGGATATCTCTATAGCAGCGATTCTCAACCTTCTTCTAGGCCGGTACCCCCTACCATGTAAATCAAGTAGGCCCGGTACCCCTGTTGAGAATCGCTGCTCTATAGAGTTGTCTACGTGCGCATGTATTGCGTGTACGTACACGAAGGGTTTATAGGTTAAAATTTGAACCCGCCAGCAAAAACAAATGGTAAGCTAGTGTGCGTGAGATCGGGCTTAGATAACTCTATTGCACTCAAAAATGTCATTTGAGATGATATTATTATTATTAGTTTTATTAAAGACACTTTACCATTGCAATGGCATTCGTTTGAGAAGTTATTTAAATATTTTGTAATTTAAAAATTACTGTATCTCGAAGCCGTTACATCGTATAAAAAAATGGTCAAAGACAAACTTTTTGGAAATTGGACGGGCTTTCTGAAAAAAATACACTGAAAGAAACATACACGTCACTTTTAAGAGATTTTTCAATTTTTAAGTTTAAAAGTTAAATTTTAAGGTGATGTCACGATTTTTTTTTCGTTCATTTTTTTGAGTAAATAGCCTAAGATGTTACAAAAAGACTCACGAAAAATGCAGGAGCAAACCATTCTAAGAAAATACAAAAATCATTGACTAAAACTGTGTTTTAGAAAAGTGGTCTAAACGTCAACATTTTCAAAACCGATACAGGGGTTTGAGTGTAGTGGGAATCGATTCTCGAGACAATTTTACATAAGAGTCTCTATATTGACCATTGTCCTATGTCCAATCCTCGTGAAGATATAGCGGTTTAAAAAATAAAAATGTTGAAAAATTAGGTTTTGTGGTGGTTTTTTGCAATTTCTATATGACGGACTTGATTTTTCAGTCTCGAAAATATTTTCGAATTTATCGGAAAGCTCGTGCAATTTCCCATAAGTTTGTCGGATTATCAACGCAGGAAAATGCATTTCAAACGGTTTTCAGTTTATTAGACTTATATTTCGATTAAAATTTTGAAGGTTTTTTTTTGCTACTTATGCAGTATATTGTTTATTTTTTTTTTGTAAAATTAATTTCTTATTTGTATAGCACTCACGTACGAAAACAGCAAGGACAAATACAAAAGCGCCTCGATTTTTTTTTTCAGAGAAATACGTTCTATTGTTTGAATTCGAAATTGCTGTTTGAATTTTCTTAACTATTGACTATTTTTATTTTGACATTGGAAATATAGTATGTTAACTTCCTCTCCTTCGACTCAATTCGGAACCAAGGAAAAAATATTGTTTTGGCCTTTAATTTAATATAAACATTAATTCCACTTTAATTTCAGATTTGTGTCACAAACGCGTTCTAGCGCAACCAAAGCTTGTTCCTCATTCCGCAAATACTTATTTATCCAAATTGAGTCGGTCCAAACGCGCTCTCGCAGAGCAAAACTCCAACATTTTTCTCTCACTGCATTGCAAGCCTCAAACTTCACACGCCATGCACGCACGTGGCCGGTTTTGCGCCAAATCTTAACGCCCCGAGAGTTGCGCCGTCAAACATAAGCCAGCTTGCCTTGCCGGTCAGTTCTGCTGAGCTGAGTAGTAGTATACTATGCTACTCCGTGCTTGATGTGTTGTATATACTAAACTCGTGCATCGAGACAACTTTCCGTCAGTTACTCGCCAGCAGTCAGCTGGGACGGTCGTGGTTTTTTGTTGTTGTTGCAAAGTTCGGTTCTTCGGAGTTTCGGCGTTTCGGAGTGTTGAATTGGGTAATTTGAGCAGAAGTGATTTTTTTTTTGGAAATGATTTCAAAATATTGCTTTTCATTAGTTTTCGTAGAAAAGGAAGTTAAACGAGGAAGAAGTCTTTCATAATAGCATTCAATTTGGAGCGTGAACTTTTGAAGATGACGAACAAAACTGAAAACGCTTTTTTTGGGGTTCCAAATCGTGAGACCGAATTAGTGGTCAGCAAGATTGCCAAATTTGAAGCGTTTGGCAGGTCCGTGTACTACCCAAAAGTGTGACTAAAGAGGCAGACAAAACTTCGAAGAAGAAGAAGACGAGAAGAAGGAAATTTTAGCAAAGCAAATGGCAACGGAGACGAAGAACAGACGGAAAACTGTGTTAATAACAGAGTCAGAGCCGGGCCAGGATTAAGTAATAGTGTGTTCAAGAAAAAAAAAAAGCAAAAAACGAACAAGTAAACAGAAGTAAACAAGCAAAGTACAAGAAGCGAAGAAAGAGTGTGGTCGAAGTCGAAAACTAAATTGCTGCACGAGAGTGAGAGTGAGAGAATGAGCAAGTCGAAAAGCGAAGATTTGCGGCGAAGAAATGGCGCGAAAAATGAACGGATTTTGAGTGGATGCAGGCAAGAGCTAGTGGAGCCAGTGTTAATTTCGTTTAGTAAAGTTTGCCTTTGAAGCGTTGTGAAGGAGAGAGAGAAATAAAAGGTGCTGGAATTGCCTAAATCGATATTTCGATGGTTGATTTTGTACTGTTGCACCCTAAACATGAATTGAAAGATGGTCAAATTTAAGAAACGGAGGCCAGTTTTTCCATTAAGCTGATTTTGGTTGCAATTGGGTACTAAACCCCTATGTCAATTTTTATATACAACGGTAAAAAACACGATAAAAAAACATTTTTGATCACTTTTTTTCATTTTAATGCAAAAAAAAATAAAATTGGCAAGACAACATTTTTTCGATGGATCAACTATGGTCCCCTTGGAATGAGCTGTCAAGTAGGAGCTTTTCTGTCAAGAAGGACCGCGAGGTTAATTTTTCAAAATTGATTTAAAAATCCATTTTAAACTCTTTGCGGTCGTACAAAGGGACATTGTACTCAGAAAAATTAGCTTTATCGCTGTAAACAATAATATCAGCAATCTATGCTTCATTTTAGGACCCAATTTAATTGTAGAAGTGGCAACATACATGATTTATGTTTAATTTATGATTTTTTTATTGATTCTGGATGAGTTAAAGTTAAAGTTTAGAACGAAAAACTTTCGTATTGATTAGAGAAGCAAAACATAAGAGTTGTAAATTTTTCAAAAGTTAACGCATGAACCAAGTTTTTGCCATAAATTTATGGTGGTTTCTCCCAAAAGGTTATTATTCAATACCAGCAGCAAATAATGAATTTCTTACATTTTGTTTATCTGTTTCTTTTAAAAAACCGAGATGATTTGATTCAAGAAATGCTTATCTCCTTAAAACCAAATCGCAAGTTTCAAATTTATTATTAACCATTGACGAGTCGCGTGTTTTGGCCTTGCTAACAATTTAAATAAAGTTTTTCTTATTCATATTTTCTAGTCGCTGTGTGTGTGTTGTTCTTTTTTATCTTAAAATAGCTTCTAAATTGCAACAAAAAGCGATTAGACAAAGCTTGAGATAAAAAAAATCACTGCATACTTATTTTCTCATAAACTAAAGTGGATGATAGTAAAAAAAACACAGCCATAGTAGGCCTCACAAAATATTTTGTTTTGTTAACAATCACCAAACACACTATTTCTTTTGAAAAATAACAGTTTTACTTTCCAACTAATCGAGATAAAAAAAAAAATGGAAATAGATAGAAGCCCGTCTGAGGGCGGTAACGTTACTAACAGATATCTTCAAACTGACATGGTGGGTGCCGTTGGTGGCAGCGTTGTCAGATAGAGTTATGGGAAGTTTCCTTATTCCCTTTTTAAAAATGTGTTAGGTTTGTATCATGTCAAATTTGGAGCAAAAAAGAAACTCCTCAACTTTAACAGCTATTTTAAGCTTTCTTACCGTTTTCAAGTAAAATTAAATTCTAAAATTGTTAATTTTTTTAAGTTTAAACATTTTTAAAAAATCTGTTCATACTTGTACTTTTACTGTTTGGTATTTATCTGGGTAATGAATCGAGAAATTAAAAGTAAGAGTGTGTGCGTGGAACATGGAGTTAAACTTTTCGCCATGGGTACCTTCACAGAAACAGCACAGAAAGTTTAACTCCATGTTGCACACACTCTCACTTTTAACTTCTCGATAGAGAGAATGCGTAACTTGATTTTCGAATGATCCCACTTTGTTTACATCTACAAGGTAGGAGGCTGTTCAAGCACAAGCATGCCTTTTTTCTTACTGATAAATAAGGCTTTCTAGGCCCAGTGAAAAAAATATAATTTAACCCAAAAATGACGAACTTCTCGTCACAGTGCCCTGATGCAAACAAAGACCGAGCTCGAGCTGTCACAGCCCTGCGAAGTATGTTTGCTGACATATCGGGCGGCCAGTCAAAAAAACCAGCTAGAAGTCGCCTGACAAAAAAAAATTGCTAGAAAGAGATAGGAAACCTGATGCAAACAAACGTCCAGCTGTAATGTAAACATACTTTGAATGTGTTGGTAAATTTCTGACTAGAAAGCCTTATGAGCTGTTTTATAATCAGTAGTATATGTTTTATTTTGTCTAGTTTTTGACATTTTTTGCTGGAAAATTGTGTGTGTTTTCAAGTTTCGATAGGTTAGAAGAGGTTTTTCATTTTTACGGGTGACGAAGAACTGCGGCGAGAGTGTCATTCTGCGATGTCGCAGATAAATTCCCTGGCTGATTTTGGAATCCTGCAGCTCTTCCTGGTCCAGCAAATAAACATTGCTAATTCTAGCGAAGCTGATCCAACAAACAGAGAAGATTTTCACTAAACCAGTAGGTTTTCAAACGAAACCAAACGATAAAGACAGCTTCTGGATGGATAGGGGAAAGTGGGGCAAGACGACCATATGGGGCAAGAGGAACAATCGCTCGTAAGATCGTTATTCTTACAATTTCCAATATGAGGAATTGTTACTAGCAATGCAATTAGTTAATTCTACTACCACATAACCGCCAAAACGACGTAAACGCCACGAGACACAAGGTTGAATGGTGTTTTTTTCAAATCCTTGGTTTTCTTATAACATTTGGAAAGCCCAAAATAAGACTCGTTTTTAAGTTCATTTTATCAAAATGCCATTTTTCCTAGATCATTAGTGTCCATACCAATGACTTGCACCTATTATAATGTATGATTTAACTTTTGGTTATTTTTTTTGAAAGCTTTTCAAAAATCTTGTTCAGATGGGGCAAGTGTACCATATGGATTTTAGGTATGGACAAAATTACGAATTGCTGCAGCAACATATTTTATTGCGAAATAAATACATAAAAGTACTTTAAAAACTGATTAGCAATTGTTAAAACAAATTGTCTGTACAAAATATAGTAATGTAATGAAAATTTACTTTTTATCATCTAAGAAATTTATTTTTTCGTCAAAACGATCTAAATATTAGTAAAATATTGTTATTTGATCTAAAAATGAAAGAAACGTTGCAAATACATTCTAATCGGATGTGTCTAAGTGATAACAGTTCAATTGTTAGCAAATTAACATATTGTTCCATGTATTGTTCGTCTTGCCCCACTAGTTGAGTAGAACCAGACATGCATCGGCACTAAGAGCTCTTCTTAAAGGCACTCAGCTTGTTCTGGTTGGCATTTAAGTTTAAAGTAATGTTGTGCTTGTTGGCAGTCAAAAACGTCTTGTTTTTAGCATGAATAATGTGTAGAAAACATTGGTTCATTGGAAAAACCGACACCAGGTATATTTTCATGTGACTGTTCTCATTAGCTCTATATATCTCATCTATCTATATCTCACTTGGTTTATAATATAGCCTCTCAGGGTCTTCGGGAGCCTTAAAGATTAGCGTAATTAGTGTACTTTAAACACTGGCACAACATGCTGGGAATCATCTACGCCAAATGCCAAACAAGTTCTTCTAAAAGAGGAGTTAGAGCGGATGCACGTCTGAGTAGAACGCACGAAAAATCAATAATTTTACAATTAATTTTTTATTGTAAAAAAATGGAATTTTTAGAAACCTATTCTATCGAAGTCTTAGTCAAGACCTGGAATTAGATGATTATCAAAAAATCCGACTGATTTATTTAAGTTTTCAATGAATTTCAACGAGCATTTCCTTAGCTTGTTACACTTCCCCCACCTTCCCCTAATGGTTTTCACAAGTTTTTTTTCAATGAAAATTAAATTTTTATGCAATAATTATCTTGTTTTTCCGCTATGTTTTGAGAAAAATTTAAAGGTGAGAGTAAACTACAAATAAAATATCCATTGGCCTAGCTGATTTTTTTTGGAAAACGGCCATTTAAAGATTGAATAACAATATTAAAATCATGTTTGAGTAATACATGGAAAAATAAGAAAATTTCGCCCATCTATAAAAAAAAACCGTACAGTGTTTTTACAAATTTAACTCTTTGTTTTCAATCTTAGAAGTAAAAATCGATAGTTTTAGTATCCAAACAATAACAGAGTTTTTAAGGATCTTTCCAAAGAGGTTTCACAGTTTTAAGTGCTTAGGTGAATTTGCATAGCTTTTGAAAGCCAAATTTTGTTATTTTAAAAGAAAAAAATATTTTTTTGGGTAAATAATGGTAGATACACCTGTTCGATGTGCAGTAAACTTTGAAGATTTGACAAAACTTCCAAGAAATATTGTCACTTAAAATTTGTCGGAGAAGACATCGAGATCTTAATATAAATTGGAAGATGAATACTTGAATGTTTCTTTTGAAGCTTCGGTACACTGTCAAAAGAGTTACTGTGAACTCAGCTACCATCTATAAGTGGATTAGTAAAGTAAAATGAAGTATTCATAATAAAAAATTTAGACTTTAGGTCCGATACACCCCAGTTTGATGTATAAAGAAAATTTATGTTTTGGCTTACAATTTAATAATGATTTTTTTTAATACTAGAACAGAACTAAGAATCATAACAGACAACAAGAATAAAAATAATAAAAAGCAAAAACAATATAAGTCTGAATGCAAAACTGAAAAATTTGCTTAAAAAGCATTCTGTTTAGCGTGGCCTTAATCAACTTGAAATTTAAAAAAAACCCTAAAATCATATTTTAACACACTTTCAATTACAACAGCAAGTGCTCTCAGTACATCCGATCGCTTACAGCAAATTACGCAAAAAAAAGTGATTCAAATTTAATATTTTCAATGCCACCACCACAGGCCGGCTTCGTCAATTCAAGGTTTCCAGTCAGTGCAGTCAGTGGTTGTCTCTCTTGGGCTATACGTCGCGTCGTCGTTGTCGGTGCGGGTGTCAAAACATCACGATGAATCAGTCTGTGGCTGCGGGTTGTAAACGTTAATGAAAAGAAGATGTTGATAGTGTGGTTTCGAGCGAAGAGTTAATTTGTGAAGAAGATTATTTGCTTTTTTTCTTATTTCTTTTGCGTTCAAATTTGAGTTATTCAGCTGAACACGTTTACTTGATTTAGAATTGATTGTTTTGTTAACTTATTTTTGTAGGTGTAAACTTTTCAATTAAAAAAACACAAGTTCATCCTTGGGCATTAATTTTCAGCAGCATAAATCATTCAAAGGGCACCGCCTAACCGACTCTTAGTCTACCGGCGGCGGTACGACTGGAAAAGCTGCCTATTCATGTTCTTGAAGAGCGACTTAGTCCAACAACCGCACAAAAGATTTTAAGTCTTTTGTAGCGTTTATTGTGGTGTTCCGTGCTCAAGTTCAAATTTTACCCCAAAACCATGAGGCGTGCATTTTTGCGTGAGGAAGTGTGTTCGTGTGCATGACTGAATGACACTGACTTGACTTGTCGTGGACCAAATTTGACATTGGGCTTAACGAAGTTAAATTCAATAATAACACCCTTGTACGTTTTGTAACTTTCACTGCTGGAATCAATTTGGCAAATTTACGACCAGTTTGACAGTTCGCTCAGTGGGATACTATCATAATATTGACTCCTTATAAATTTCAAGGCATACCAAAAAGTTCTACTTTATGGTCCATCATTGTGTAATAATTATTTGTTTGTTTGTGTTCTTAAGTTCTGCTTTATTATTTGTTTATGGATAAGTAAATGCTGTTACTAAGTGGATTCGTTGATTCCATTTTCGTTACTTGGAATGTCCACTAATGGAGCACCGGATTCGAGTGGTAGAAATGACAGTTCTCCCATAAGGAATACATTGCAGAAATAAGCAAAAACTGCTCGATGGAAGTGCTCCATTGGTGAATTCGGATTCGCTGATTCGAATGCAGTTTCGTTCGAATTAACGAATCCGCTCTGTTTTTTTCCCCCATTAGCAATGCCCAATAATCATCGAATCAGAGAAAATGACACAACATTTTTTTACAGCAAATAAAAGTTGGAAAATATTATCTTTTGTTTTGGGTTTCACATCTCGTATTTTTTAAATATATTTTTTTTAATATTGTAGATTGGAGACTTAAAGAAGAATATTTTTAACGTCTTTTTGCATTGTAAATCAAATAGATTTTTTTTTCGCTTGGATCATTCAAAAAAGAACAAATTATTTAACAATCATGCTTTTTAATTTATGTTTTAAATCATTGAAAAAAAAAAAACACGTTTTCTAAAAAAATATCTATTTTTATTGCATTTAAATCATTGCAAATAGGTATTTTTTTAAAAACTTGATTTACATTTTTTCAAGATAGTTCACCAAAGTGGCTCTGGTATCTTTAAATTAGTCTGATTCTAAATTATGTTTTTTCATGACACTTAATGGAAAGCGCATTAAATTCTATACAAATCAACACCAATAGAAAACAATTTGAAGATCAACAAATGGTTTTTCAGTGCTTTTTCTCTGTAACTTTACAACATTTTGAATTTTTTTTTCCTGTAACGGTACAAAACATTATATTTCGGTTCTGATAATTTTATATTTCAAGCCAAACCAACCAGATTTTGAAACAAAAAGAACCACCTCAAGAAACACATTTATAATGGATAAAATTTTGCACTGATGAACAAATTTTAACTTGATTCTTCACAAATAAATCTTAGTTGAATAATAACTAGAATTAATTTAAACTTTTTTTTAAATTTTACACACCAAAGAATTCGATGATAAATCGCATGCAAAAGCATGCACATCACCTTTGTGAAAAATGGTATTGATATTACACACTGAATGTAAAATTTTTTTGAACACAAACAAAAAATGCAATCTAAGGGATTCAAACCCAGCACCAACAGTAAAGACTGGCGCCTTAGCCCACTCGGCTGTCATACCGATGCAGACTGGAAAGGATAAACGTATATATGGGCTGCATATTTCAGGGTATAATATTACATAGATTTTCACAATATAGTGCAGGGGTGCTCAAAGTTTTTGGAGGCCGGGCCAAATTTAAAGCTCAAATGAGCTTGCGGGCCAAATTTACAAAAAAGGTTGTTAAAAAAAAAATTTCGTTATTTTAATGTAAAAGATTACATTTCTGTTATTTAAAAAAAAATGTGTATTCAAAATAATAGAAACCACAAAATAACTGGTTTCTATCGGTATTGTTGATTTTGTTGTTTCTGGTATTTAAAAAAAAGTTTTTAGCTTAATGTACTTGTGTTCTCAAAAAAAAAAATATATATATATATATATATATATATTTCGAAAATGGTGGTGACATTACATGTTGAACAATTCATCTATAAGTTAAGTGTGGCTAATGAAAAATCGTTGAGATCCAGAATTTCAATGAAAAAAAATCGATGCAGTGTGATTTTTTGGCGATTTTTCCGATAAAAATTCATGCTGAATCGACATATTTACGAAGATGAAAATGACGTCCAGCCTTAAAGTAAAACCTATACCTTTCTTTAGTAAGAAAGGCAAAACTTTTGGAAAATGATTTAAGCTTCCGTATAGTTAACCTGCAATCATTATTTTCAAAAAAAAAAGCATTTATTTATTTCATCGAAAATTTACAAAAATTCAAATTATTTTTAATAAACCCAAACATGCTCAAATGATTTTAAATGCAAAGGAATGCATATTTAATTAATTTCAGCTAAATGCACTTAAATTTCATTTTGTTAAATTTTTTGAAAATATATTTTTGCTCCTGGTTTTCGAGCCAATTTTTTAATAATGGTGGAGGGGTGGGTTGATCGACGAAAGCTTTGTAAAATATTTGCTGCAAACTTGATTCTCAGATTTCCACATTTTGTCTGTCTGAATCAGTTGATAGTCAATCAGATTCGTTATCTAACTGTAATGAGTTCGAATCCCTAAGGAAGTACAATGTAAGTTTGAGGGTCAGTTCATAAAAGGGCTTTTAATAAAGAAAACTTTTATTTTTGCAGCTATTACAGAATTCTACCTAAGCCAAACTTGAACGTTTTTTTGATATTTCTAAAAATGGTTGATAAAAGTTTTGACGATATTTACTAGTTTCACTCACATTGAAACGTGTGAAATTGTTTTAATTACAAAATATTTTGAACAAATTATTTCCTAAATAATATAACTATAATCCTAAAGTGAGGATCAAAATATTGATAAATTGATAAATTTGATAATTTACATCCAGGCCTTTTTTACTTTTTTTGCTGGGTATTTTTCTAGTTATTCACTTATTAATTTTATCTGGCCCACGACAGTGTTTGAAAATTGCTGAATAATGTTTGCTTTTGTCTTTTTATAAATTAAAATTAAAAAAAAATTATTGTTGGTTTCTAAGGAAAAAGTAAATAAAATTTAAAATACGATGTATCAGGAAAAAATAAAAACCATTGTAACTTTTTTTTAATAGATAAAAATTAAAAGAAATAGAGCAGAAAAACACTTTAAAAAAAGACTTAAAAATTTTAAATAATTGAAGAGCTGTAATCTGAAAACCATTCAAAATATACATCAATACAATTTTCTGAATATTTGTGTTTTTTTTTCGTAAACAAAGTAAAATCCAATTTTTTTTTTGCAATTTTATGCTGAATTTTTATTTTTTTAAATGTTATGTTCAAACTTTAAACTTTGAGTTCAAAAATAATTGCCAAGATTAATATTTTTTATGGTCAGTTTAAAAGGGTATTTCATTGTTTTCAGAATCGTTTTGAGAATCCTCACTAGGGTAAACACAACGCAGTAGGGCTGGCCGATTTTATTACATTTTCGGTTGTTCTCGGATGTACTGCAATAATTAATAATGACAAGAAAGGAGCTTGGAGCGTATCTAATCACAAGACTTTCCAGCATGCTTTCATCGGACTGGCTGCGGTTAGATTAGCTTAGACAAACATGTTTTACGGCCCACCACTGCTTCTGAAAAGTCAAATCTGGCCCGGAGGTCTAAAAGGTTGGGCACCTCTGACTTAACATCACCAAAAATAACAGTCCTGACAAGTTCATTGTAGCTCTCATTTGGGTGCTGGAAACTTTTTAGCACTGGTATTTTAAAGTAATACTTTTTGGCATTTTTTTAACTGTTTGTGTTTTTCACATGACCAAACAAGTGTGTTTTTCAGAATAGGGTCCTTTTTTTAAAGCCCTAAGTAATTTTTTATATACATCGATTAAAACGCGCTTAAAAACCATTTCTGATCACTTTTTGTTATTTTAACGCAAAAAAAAAGTTGACAAGACAACATTTTTTCAATGGATCAACTATGGTCCCCTTGGAAAGAGCTGTCAAGTAGGACTTTTTCTGTCAAAAAGGACCGCGAGGTTAATTTTTCACAATTGATCTAAAAATCCATTTTAAACTCTTTGTGGTCGTATAAAGGGTAATAATTACGGATTAGTTTTCAAAAAACCGTAAGAGCCATTGGTAAACAAATTCCTTTTTGCGTCGGTATTCGACCTACTTACGAAAAACCGATATCAAAAATGCTCGAGATTGTTCATTTACACGTCCTTCAAGTGCTTAAAATAAATGAAATTTTGTTTTATTTTCGAGAAAAACGAAAATTAGTGTCAGAGGTCACGGTGGCTCTTACGGCTTTTTGAAAACTCACCCGAGAATTGTACTCAGAAAAATAAGCTTTATCGCTGTAAACAATAATATTTTTCTTCAAATTGAAACAACATTTCATTTGGTTTAAGATTAGGGCAATTGGGTCCTAAAATGAAGCTTAGATTGCTGATATTATTGTTTACAGCGATAAAGCTTATATTTCTGAGTACAATGACCCTTTGTACGACCACAAAGAGTTTAAAATGGATTTTTAAATCAATTTTGAAAAATTAACCTCGCGGTCCTGCTTGACAGAAAAGCTCCTACTTGACAGCTCGTTCCAAACGGACCATAGTTGATCCATCGAAAAAATGTTGTCTCGTCAAAAAAAAAATCTGCATTAAAATGAAAAAAAGTGATCAGAAATGGTTTTTAATCGTGTTTTTTACCGTTGTACATAAAAATTGACATAGGGCTTTAGTACCCAATTGAAGGACGTGTTGATGAACAATCTCAAGCCTTTTTGAAATTGGTTTTTCATAAGTACGTCGAATACCGATGCAAAAAGGGCTTTGTTTACCAACGGCTTTTACGTCTTTTTGAAAACGAATCCGAGATATCAGCAATCCAAGCTTCATTTTAGGACCCAATTGCAAAAAATGTTGTATGCATTCGGCATATTTATCCAACTCATTCGATAAATTTACGATTCTTGCTGAATAATTTTTTTTATACTGAAAAATCGGAAAACGGTTATTATAACCATATAAAAACTGATTTGACATAGTATTTTAGAAACTAAATTATACTGTGGAAATGCTGGTTACAAGAAAAATAACTTATATTGCAACTTGTCTAGTTGGAAAAGTAAATAATATAATTAAGAAAACAAGTGAAAAGCAAACACGGATCAAAAGTATAGGAAAACATAGCTGAACCAAAATGAAAAAAAACCAAAGAAAAGTGAAAAGCTCTCGTGTCAGCAAGAAGAAGCAAAAACACAAGCAAAAAACGGTTTAGCCAATTTCTTCGCTGAGGTTTCTTTCGTTCAACCATTTCTTGCTTCGCCCCTTTCTCAGATATCTGACCATCAATCAGCGGCAGAGTTCTCTAGAAAAAAAAGTGTCGCAAACACGAGTATTTTTTTTTTTTTTTGGTTGTGTCTAACTGGCCCATGTTCGGCAGAACGGTATGCAGCTTTAGGGGTGAAAAACTCTCCATAATGATGAAGCTGCTAATACTGTCACTGCTGTCGGTTGGGGCTGCCCACTCGAGCTACGCACTGCCACCGTCCACGTTCGGCGATGCCCTGGCCAGTGCCGGCCAGCTGTCCAACAAGTTGAAGGTAAGTTTGTCGTTAAATCTATCACGCCTCTTGGAAGTCTTGACTCTTGGGACAAGCCAAATTTTATCATCTTCGCGCATGCAATCGCCAAGGTTCGTCGTCTGCGCAGCGACTCCCAGAGTAAGGCGTTGAGGTCTTTTGTTTGTTTGCATGCTGATGAACGCTATCTCAGTGGCAATCGGGTCTTTGGATTGCGCCAAACAACTGATTAGTGTAAAAATGTGTTGTGTGGTTTGTCTCTAGTGAAGGGACTATCATTTGCATTTTATTTTTTTTCGATGGAAGATTCAAGGTGTTGTATAGAAATATTGATCTTTCGAAACTTTAATTTCTATTATCGACTGTATCACATGCAAATCAAGAAATGCAATCTTTGGAGCGTGTTTGGAACGAATAAAAAAATCTAGTTTTGAGTTGTTTAAAAGTAAGACGAATAGATCACGGGAATTATTAATTGTTTTCTATTCCAAAATTACTGCATCCTGTAATCCATTGCAAAAAATGATCGAAAATACATTTCATATGAAGAGTGTCAACATTACACGGATTTTTTACAGTTGATTTCATAAATTTAACCCAGAATGATCGTGCGGCAAGCTAGCACGATTACAATGATATAAGCCGGTTCGTCTGATTTTGTAAACTCCTCTAAGGGGTCGTGCATAAACCACGTGGTCTCCTTAGGGGGGGGGAGGGGGTCCAAAATCCGACCGAAAAAAACCATGAAAAGCCATGGGGGGGAGGGGGGGGGGTCGACGGCTGACCACGTGGCCTTTAAAAAAAATCTTTTCTATACAAAAAAATACGCGCATTATGTTTACTTATATGCATACATTTTTTGTTACACTTTAAAATCATACAACTATTGTGTTTAGAATTATTGCTTATATTTCAATGTCACAATATTTTCCAATTCAATATTAAATTATGTATATCAGCAGATTCATATCAATACTTTGAGCCTGTTATTGAATGAACACTTTTTAATACTCATGTAATTCCTTCTTACAAAAGATTAAAAGCTTAAAAAGCTTAAAAAATAAAGTGACAGTATCCAAAGTTAATATACTTTAAAAATGCATACCAAAATGCAAACAAAATTTCTTTTTTATGTTGATGGTATCTTGTAGCTAAAAATGTGCTTGCAAATTTGCATTGAAAGTAGATGTAGAAATATATTTTCAAAATCTTAGATCTTAGCTACGGTGATTATTGGTCCTATAAGTGATCGAAGAATCTTTATCGAAAGATTTCCTTTTGACACTTAAAACAAACTCAAGATATCTTGTCTCTCCTCTCACATGTCTCTCCTCTCTCATATTTTTTTTTATGTAAAAAGAAACTAAAAACCCCAATTTCAGGATTATCGCGCAGTTCCAGTTTCACTACCTTATTTGCAAGTGAAACGTCTAACATTAAAAAATACCCAGTCACGGAAAAAACGTACGATACATACTTTAAGATTCACCAAAAAATTGGATGAATATTTTGGTCTAAAAGGTATTCCTTATTCCATGGGTTACACAATTCGGATTGTTATATTACATAACATTTCATAAAATACACGTAGTACTATCCATCGTCAAAGTTGTAGGTATTTTTTTTGTTTTTTTTTATGTTAATAGGGACCATCTCTTGAGCCAAAGAGAAACATGGGCAAACATTTTAGATTTTTAGAAAAAAAAAAAACAAACTTCAAGCAAACATTGTTTTTTTTTCTTAATTAATTTAAAGATTAAAAAAAAAGGGGCCAAAGGTGCACTTTCCTGAAAATATTTGTTTTTCTTTAACCCTCCACAACCCAACCCCGCCTTTAGACGGGATTCGATTTAAAAAATCGCCAAACATCCATTTTTAACCAATTTTTGATCTTTAAAAAACATTGGAAAGAAGAACTCTTAAAATTTTAGGAAATTTATAGGTTGGAAGTTTTACTTGTTTTATGTAACTTTGCCAATGTTTTTTGATATGTCATTATTTTGGGGGTCAACTTTGGCTGTGTTTTTTTACTAACTTTTCCTATATTTCAAGTAAAAAGAAGTATGCTATGATTTTTCTAGTGTCCCAGACATGCCTCTACGCATTTTTGTTACAATTTTAATGAAAATGGTGCTATTTTGTAGCAGAAAATGTGAAAAACAAGCAAAAAATGAAAAAGTGACTGTAAAAACAAGAAAAATTTAGATAGGCAAAATGTAATGATAATGATAGGAGGTGGTAGAATAGGCCAAATACTACCAAAAACAAACATAAACTAAACAAGATAAATGCAAACTAAAATACTTAAAATTAAACAAGCAAAACATAAAACAATAGAAGTAAAGTTTTTTGTAGAACAAAAGTTGCTCAAAACAACTTCCTGAACACGGGAAAAATAAAAAATTTCGAAAAAAAATTTGAGTATTAGAGGTTAAGCTGGGAAAGTGTCCTATAACTTCAACTTCATACCTCAAATAAAACCACTCAAATATATAGACACATTAAAATAATTTGAATTACATAATTTTCAAATGCCGATATCAATATGTGAAATAAATTTCAATACAATGCCGTTAAAGATCAACATAAATAAAACTCCTTAAAAAGATGGAACGGTTTTTTCAACTCGTTGGTTCTCTGGCATTACTCAACCAACCGGGACAATTTTTTTTGAGTGAATTATAAGGATGTCTAGATGATCTTAAAACTTTGCATAGCTCGATTTGATCAAATCTGTAATTTTTGCGATCAAAAATGTCGTTCCAACTGTTGTTTGCTCTTGTAAAAAAAAATCGCCCGAAATTCCGCGGAGACAAGCCCGAAAACCTGCGAGTTGAAGTTACCGTTCCAACGTTTTAGGGAGACTTGGGCATCCGTGTATATTGGACATACGTTGGGCGTCCCAGTGTTAATAATTTCAAAGATATTGAAAAGATTGAAAAAATAACTTATATTTAATTATTTTTTTGTATATATTTTGAGGTAATATCTCAGCAACCAAAAGTTGGATCAAAAATCTTAAATCGTAGATAATTTCCTAATCATTCAGATAGCCTATTTAAACAACTAAAAATATATTGTAAAATCAATTCCAAATTTAAGCTCAATCTTTTTTTAAATTTATCAAAACACGTAGTCGACAGCAAATTCAATTTAAAGTAAGAGTAAGACTTAAACAATTTGGCGGTCCATGATTAAAAGAATGGTTTTAAGCGCGATCGATTTTTTCGATTATTTTCACATGACTTTTGTTTGTACAGCCGAGCAATTCTCTACAAAATTGGTCTTTATTCTTTAATTTTAATTTTTGAGTTTTTTAATCCGTCTGAAACTTTTTTGGTGCCTTCGGTATGCTCAAAGAAGCCATTTTGCATCATTAGTTTGTCCATATAGTTTTCCATACAAATTGAAATATGAAAATTCAAAAATCTGTATCTTTTGAAGGAATTTTTTGATCGATTAAGTGTCTTCGGCAAAGTTGTAGGTATGGATATGGACTACACTGAAAAAAATGATAAATGGTTATTTATTTTGCTGATTTTTAGTTTCACATTTTGTCACTAAAACAGGTTTTTGTATTTTTTTAATTTTGTCAACTTTTCAGAAATTTCCTGAACGGGCAAAAAATCTTTGTTTGAGTTATTTATTTTTAAATCAATACTGATTTAAAAAATCGAAATATTCATCGCAAAAAAATTTCAACTTTATTTTTCGATGTAAAATCGAATTACAGTGAAATTTTCATAAAGTGCACTGTTTTCAATTTATAGCAATTTTTAGGTACCTTTTTAAGAATAGTTGCAGAAATAAATTACACAACTCGACTTTTTTTGACACACTGAATCATTGGAATCAATCATGCTTAATTAAAAAGAAAAGTAGCTTTAGATTGGATTTTTATGAATGTTAGGAATAAAATTAATATTAACATAAATATAAGCTTTCATAATTAGATAATTTCCTTAAAATAATATAAAAATATTTTTTCCTGAAACAAAACTTTTTTTTTATTTAATAATTTTGATTTAATGAAAATATTTAAAAGCGCATTTTAATTAAATCATGAATGCTGATTATTAGGATGTAACAAAAATGACTTTTTGGCGGGCATTCAAGGGTTTGTTCCGGTGGACATACTAAGCCCAAATCCAAAATATGAGCTTGATTGGACGTAACAGGAGCTGGCGCTCCGCCCTTCAATTTTAAATGGGATTTAACCCGTATAAAAAGATTTTTTCAAAAATGTCACTTTTTGAGGCATTTTGGCCACTGAAGCGTTTATTTTCAACATCATTGGCGTGTAGGCCAGATCCTTGCACATCTTTTGATGTATATAACATTGAAATTTGGAGCACCCTGGAGCTCGGTACAGACCTTCAAAGTTTGGCATTTTTTCGAAAAATTGGTCCCAGCAAAATCAAATGGCGTCTCGGGCTCTGTTTTTTATATTATTAAATTAGTTTAAATGGTTTTACAGCACATACACAAATTAAAATGTTTTCTTTTTGAACCAATGTCACCCCCTCTAAGGGGTGAGATTGGCTAAATTTTAAAACGATTTGCATTTATGAACGGTGTGATTATACTCAACTTCTGGGAAAATGTTGGTAAATCATTTAAGAACTTTCCCCAACATTGTTTATTTCGATATAATTTGGTTTTATTGTGGTTAAAATAACAACAGTAATATCGTTTTTTGACCCAAAGTCACCCCCACTGACAGCATATAATTTGTGGATAAACATTTTTGAAATCTAAACTAATTTTGTTTTTTTTTAGATTTTTCGCCTGGGAGGAAAAAGCCACGTGGTCATATAGGGGGGGGGGGGGGTTTGGCATGAAACCACGAAAAACCATGAGGGGGGAGGGGGGGGTCAAAAATGCTCCAAAAAAAGGCCACGTGGTTTATGCACGACCCCTAAATTTGTTTCTGGTGCTTCAATTGAACGATACATTATGCATACCCCCTGGTTATTCTTTTTTTTCGAACGTTATAGGAAGTAAAAGAAGTAGACCCCGTTCACTGCCATGGCCACTAACACGGATCGTTTGCCAGCCAGCACCGTTCTTTGCAGCTTGCAGAGTTAATTCATAAATTGCACTCGATATGTTTTCCCCAGGCAACGTTTTTACGATCACTACTTTAAGGCACTTGCCGGCGTTAGTGGTGGTCACCAGTTGTTTGGTTTTTAATTTGATTATTACTATTTATCGCGATTTGTTTTTGCTCGAACGGAATTCAACCCCTTCACAGTGGGCAAAAACGGGTAAAAAAACGGATCTTTTGACGCCGTCAGTTTCGGCCTATCGAAAGTATCATTTTTAATGTAAAAAATTACGAGGAATCGATTGGTGGTACTCTCATTAGCGGCAAATGACGGGAAGTGGTCCATTTTACCCCATTTAGCCATTTTTAGCGTGTTTTTTCTCGAATATCTTCTACTGCCGTAGTTTGCCGCACTTCTAAAGTATCTTTTCTTATGTTAAAAATCACGAGAAATCGATTGGTGACACTCTCAATAACGGCAAAAGACGGCAAGGGCCCATTTTTCCCCATTTACCCCCTTTTATGTGTTTTTCTTTAATATCTTGAATTGCTGTAGTTTCCTACAGTTTTAAAGTATGTTATTTTATGTAGAAAATCGCGAGGTATCGATTTGTGACATTTTCATTGGCGGCAAATGACAGCAAGGACCCATTTTTCCCCAGTTACCCTATTTTATGTGTTTTTCGTCAATATCTTTAATTGCCGTTGTTTTTCCCCTTTGAAAGTATAATATTTAAAAAATCATTAAAAATCGATAGGTGACACTCTCATTGGTGGCAAATGACGCCAAGGGCCTATTTTGCCCCATTTAACCCCTTTTAATGTGTTTTTCATCAAGATCTTGAAATGACATTATTTCCTACAGTTTGAACGTATATTATTTTATGAAGGAAATCATGAGGAAACGAAAGGCCCGTTTTCTTCATGTAACCCATTTTATGTGTTTATTTTAATATCTTGAATTGCCGTGGTTTCCCAAAGTTATAAAAAAGTTATTTCATACAAAAAATCGCGTGGGATCGATTGGGGATTTAATCCCACCTGGGGTGAGAAAGAGCCTTTCTTACTAAAGAATATAACAATGGTAGAACTTCTTTCAATTAATAACATCGACTTTGTTTATTTATAACGTCAGCACAAAAGAAAGTCTTATGATGAAAACAAAGTATTATGATGATATTTTTCTGTAAGTTTTTTGAAAACTTTTTCTTACTCTTGTCTATTCCATAGTTATTAGTAATAATTTTTCGATTGAATTACGATGTAAAACACAGCTGAAAGGAACACCAAAACTCTGTTGCGTACCTAAATGAACTCATTGTAACTTGATTATTCACAAATAAAACCGAATTGAAAAAATTATGATGATATTATGAGTATTATGAATGATATGATTTCCAAAAGAAATAAAAAACGCAATTTTCACCAAAAGAATATTTTTAATCGTACAATATGTTTGTACGTTTCTAATCAAACAAGCGTTTATGACAAACGCGATCATAGCAAGCTTCCCAACAACGCACACCGCGGTTTTGGTTTTCTAGTTTCGGTACGAGCCCTTTTGTGTGACTGTGTTGGTGTTTTGGTTCATCGTACCAGCGCACCAAGACAAGCAAAACCGAGGTACAAGTGAACCGCGTGTGCCGCACGGTGCAGGGAAGCTAGCCATTCAGCTTCTACGAGAGTGACAGAGTCAGAGAAAGCTATTTTTAACAACCGCACCACTACACACTCAATCGCGAGAACCTTAGGAAGAAAGCAATTGGAGTCGCCAGCATTGAACACTTTGAAAACGATATAAACGATGAAAAGCTTAGAAAGCTCCTATCCAGATTTTTAAGCGAAGATGGCGCTACGAATGGTGAACGCCCGAAATGTCAAAATCACGCAGTGGTACCAACATTACAAAAAAGTGTGCCATGGCATGACAGCCAAACTTTTTTTCTAATGTTGGTACCACTGCGCGAATTTGACATTTCGGGCGTGCACCATTCGTAACGCCATCTTCGCTTAAAAAACTGGATTGGAATCCAATGAACCCTGTTAAATAAACTTACGAAATCACGAAAAAATAAGTCTACATTTAGGGCGATTTTAGGAGCGCACGGGAAACGAAATGATTGTAGCCGGATGAATGTCCTATGTCACAAAGGTTTTTGCATAAACATTGGACAGTTGAGCATGAGCATGAGCATGAGCATGGTTGACTGCCAATGAGCTGCTACTCCGTTATTGACAGATCAGCTGAAGTTAAACAATGAATCAAAAATGATCAGTGGGAGCCAACCATCCGTTCACTGTTTAACCTCTGAAGATCCCTACTTTATTAGTCAATACCGGCGCCCTCCCAAGAAGCCTGCAGTTCAACGAAAGGGAGGAATGTTAGTCCGATAGTTGAAGTTGCAGACTCATCAAGCACATAGTTTTTCGCTATATACTTGTTGATACCGCTTGAGACCGTTGAATCCACAGCATCTCCTTCAAGCATCACGTGATTAATATTTTTTTTGGGTTAGTAGGATAAGGTATTGGCTTTTTGATGCCTCCCGAGCTACGACGCTATGGGGAGGACTTTCATAATAGACCCGTCGGTGAGCCTTCCGAGCAACGATGCTATGGGAAGGTCTTTCTGGTTAACACATAAAATCACTCACACACAGTTATTTTGCTCCACTATTAACTCGACGATCCAAATTGTCAGTGCGTCTTTCAATCTTTATATAGAAACGGCTTTTTCACCGCAAACAAACTAAAACCTTATTCGAAAAATTTAAACACAATCCACCCGACGCCGTGCCTTCTGATCAACGATGATATAGGAAGGGCTTTGAAAATCACAAAAATATCACTTTTCACTCCGAATATTTTTTACGACCACGCGCTCCCTTTGCCAATTATGCACTGATGACGCTGCATTTTCAGAGGGTAATCTTCTCCTCGCAGCACACAATTCACGACAAAAATGCGAAACAAAAGGCACAAAAAAAAAATCACTTTTCACTCCGAATATTTTTTACGACCACGCGCTTCCTTTGCCAATTATGCACTCTACGAACATCGACACAAAAGCACATTAAAAAAATAATCTGAATAATCACGACTTCGCGTCCCCACTTCTAGCGCACCAATGATGCTATTATTCGATTAACACAATCACTCACCCCATACGAATAGCGACACAAAAGCACAAAAAAAAAACCTGAATAATCACGACTTCGCGTCCCCACTTCCAGCGCACCAATGATGCTATTATTCGATTAACACAATCACTCACCCCATACGAATAGCGACACAAAAGCACATAAAAAAAAACCTGAATAATCACGATTTCGCGTCACCACTTCCAGCGCACCAATGATGCTATTATTCGATTACCACAATCACTCACCCCATACGAACAGCGACACAAAAGCACATAAAAAAAATTAACCTGAATAATCACGACTTCGCGTCCCCACTCTTAGCGCACCAATGATGCTATTATTCGATTAACACAATCACTCACCCCATACGAATAGCGACACAAAAGCACAAAAAAAACCTGAATAATCACGACTTCGCGTCCCCACTTCCAGCGCACCAATGATACTATTATTCAATAAACACAATCACTCACCCCATACGAACAGCGACACAAAAGCACATAAAAAAAATTAACCTGAATAATCACGACTTCGCGTCCCCACTCTTAGCGCACCAATGATGCTATTATTCGATTAACACAATCACTCACCCCATACGAATAGCGACACAAAAGCACAAAAAAAAACCTGAATAATCACGACTTCGCGTCCCCACTTCCAGCGCACCAATCTTTTGCATAAACATTGGACAGTTATGCAAAAACGGACAGGGCAAAAGAAACTGAAAAGCTACGATATCTTACATAATGAAGGAAACATCGGTAGACAAGCTACTACAAAACGAGTATAAGTCGAGCCACAAAATATATGCGCCAGCATTCTCGCGCCAGTATTCGAAGCTCAACTTGACAACTTGTCGACTTGGCGACGAAGCGTCAAAAATCGATGCAGTGTGATTTTTTGACGATTTTTCCGATTAAAATTCATGCTGAATCGACATATTTACGAAGATGGAAATGACGTCCTGCCTTAAAGTAAAACCTATACCTTTCTTTAGTAAGAAAGGCAAAAAGTAAATCGTTCTAAAAATTGATCGGGATTGCCGATTGATGTCGAATTTGTTTCAGATGCTCACTCATGGTCTGTACTATGAATGTAGAAAGAAATTTCGGATAAAATCGGAAATGAAAAGTGTTGGCGAAGGTCACCAGGTGGGCTTTTACCTTTTTTTAGGGATTTTTTTTCTTATGGTAGGTCAATCAAACGGCTCTAACTCCAGAACCATATTATGAATCTGGATGAAAATTTGGGAGGTTGTAGGGCTCAAAAAATGCAATTTTTGAGATAAATAAAAGATATGAAAATGAAAAAATTTGACCATATTTTCATTTGAAAACTGTGTATTTTGTTGAAAATACACACGCATCCGAAAACAGATGGATATTTCGAAATTTGCGCGGCAACTCGCCCAGGTTCAGCACACTAGCTTTCATCTGCATTAAGAAGAATCGAAATCGGATATATGGGAGCTGAGAACGGCGCGACACAAAATTTTACCACATACGAACATCACTCGACCTCCACGGAATTTATTTTCTCAAAATTCGAGGGTTGGAGATAGACGAGTTCTGTCAAGGTGAATCGATAGAGCGTCGAAAATCGATGCAGTGTGATTTTTTTTGTCGATTTTTCCGATTAAAATTCATGCTGAATCGACATATTTACGAAGATGGAAATAACGTCCTGCCTTAAAGTAAAACCTATACCTTTCTTTAGTAAGAAAGGCAAAAAAAGATACTTTAGAAGTGCGGCAAACTACGGCAGTAGAAGATATTCGAGAAAAACACCCCAAAAATGGCTAAATAGGGTACACAGAAAAAAAATTGTAAAATTACACGACACGGAAACTTTGTTTTAAACGTAAACTCGCTTCATGTAAATTTGAAATCTGATGTAAATGGTTGAATGCCACTCAAACACTCGTCATGTAAAATGAGATTGCACGTAATTGGTAAATCTCGTGTAAATGACAAAAATGTTCACGAAAACAACCAAATTTGAAAGGATGAAAAACATGTAAACTGTGAAAAACATTTAAAATCGTTCAATGTAAATGCTAAAAGAGTGTAAAATCCAAATTTTTTTGCCTGCTGTTGTGATTGACAGCAAGCAAAATCAAAACAATTTTGTGCAGCCGCGGGTCAGTTCGGTTGCTCGGAAATGTAAGTGTCTTTCCGGCGGACCACTGTCATCGTAAAATTGGCAATATTTATCGATGGTGGGGACATTTTTGGTCGGTGTTCAACAAACCGGTGCCCGGAGAACGGAGAACGGGAGAAAATCGGAAGAAAACAATCTAATAGGGTCAATGTTAAAGTGTTAACAAAGAGTCAACTTACTTACATGAAAGGGATAGACTCTTTGTTTACACTTCGACATTGGCAAATCTACATTGTTTTGCAACAAATATGGTTCCAATCTTTT
Organism: Culex pipiens pallens; assembly: GCF_016801865.2. Taxonomy (NCBI): domain Eukaryota; kingdom Metazoa; phylum Arthropoda; class Insecta; order Diptera; family Culicidae; genus Culex; species Culex pipiens. The sequence continues at coordinate 95,540,625 of NC_068937.1, read as the reverse complement.
TAAAGCATTGATAAGGATGTTGCTGCATTAGCTTTGTCAGCACAAAACCAGAAGTCTCCAGAAAACGATTTTGCATCTGCCTGTTTCAAAAGGTAAGTTCAAAAATAAAGCCTGACAAAAATATTTGGTGTATTTACCATTCTATTTTGAAATGGGTTCCGGAAGCTGAAGTGCACTTGCTTGTGGCTTAGCGCCGGGATCCAGGATGTTGCCCGTTAGCTGCTGATCCTGCTCTACTAGGAAGCGGGTCGTCGAAATTTTTGTAGATGGTAGTTTGCTTTGCCATTGCGAACGAGCGTTCTCAACTTCAACAGTTTGTATCAGTTTCCTGCGTAAGATTCCCAGTTATTGTTATGCAATACAGGTAACTTATTTAAAAAAAAATACAAACCAATGTTACATATAATGCCAAAAATCACAGTCAATTTGAGAAAATTTACTCGACACTTTTTGAAAGTCTAACATAAAATGGTAAAAACAGCCAATAAAATGCAGAACGAAATATTCTGAACAGTTGACAGTTTAGAAAGCAAAACAAACAAATATTTTTTTGTCAGAGTTCCATTGCACGAAAAACTTGGCATGCCTATAAAATTGAAATTGAACTCCTACAAAAAGTACTCAAAATTGAGTAAATCTAATCATGTTTTTTTTTTTATTTTCATTTAAAATTAACAATTGTTTTGCGTTGTGGAAAAGTTGTTCAATCAATAATGTTTTTGTTGTTGTTCCTTTTTACAAATTTATTTTTAAATTGTCAGGACAATCTATTTTTTCCATGTTTCTTTTTATTATTCAGTTTGCATAGTTGAGTCGAGTCGCTAAAAGCTGTCAGACTCTAGTAAAAAGCTTGGGAAAAGATTTTTTTATAAAACGCAAATATAAAATGCTTTTTGCCTTCCTCACCTCACTGAGGCAAGGCTATAAAATCACTCGAAAAATGAACTTCTTAAATACACCTCCTAGATATACCTTCACGTATACCTATCGACTCAGAATCAAATTCTCTACAAATGTCTGTGGGGATGTGTGTAGACATGATTTTTTTTCCACACGATTATCTCAGAACTGGCTGAACCGATTTTGGCCGGATCCGCCTTATTCTGTTTGTTTTGGGGTCCCCCAAGACCCTATTAAATTTTATTCTGTTTAGTGAAGTACTTATAAAGTTATGACACGAAAAAGTTTTTTTGTAGCTACAAAAAAGGGTGATTTTTGCATAACCTCAAAGGCCGGATTTTTTTGCTTACGCGCGAGAGTCGCGCAGCATGCGTATCGCCCGGTTGCCACATTTTTTCAAATGAGAGTCTGCATCTCTTCTTGAAAAAGTCTGTATAGATTATGAAACAAATCGTCGTCATATCTCGATTACATGAACTTTTATGTAAATAAAAAACTAATAAGACACTTAACACTTAGACTTATTAACTAAGTTGATAACTTAATAAAAGTAAAGATGTAAACTAATAATAATTACTCTCCGCACCATTTTTGGGTAAACGGTGTTTGTGGTGCTTGCGCTGTTCAATTTATGTTTGCGGAACTGGCATCACTGGCATTGAAATGTTTGTCAAAGTTTGTTTATATTTATCGCGTAAAAAAATCGTTCGACGACGGAGTTTTTCTTGATTTGGGCGCTGCCTGAGTTGGCCCGGGTTCGATTGTCGTGCGTGCGCATCGTAGAACTTTTGTATTTCCTCAGCTGACCCAGCTTCGCGAATCGCCAGGTAGGTCAAATCTGTCCCAATTTAAAGCTTTTTGACCAGCTCGGGGCGGCCCCCAGGACTCGCTGCTCGGGCTGTTTGATGCGCTGACGCAGTTTCAACGTGGTATTGTGGAATTGAGGCGACGGATGCGGTGCTACTAGGAATGAGCTGTGCCAATTTGGTCGAAATCTGACGTCCCTGACCGTTACGGTTAGACTAGCGGAAGAGGAGGATGCCCTCGGTGGAGATTTTTTCGGTGCATCACGCGGAACGGCTCACCCGGATCGACTTTGGCCAGTTGACCAACACGCGGCTGAAGCACATCAGTCTGAACGACATCCACGATTGGGTCCGGCTGAAAGGCAGATGCGGCACAGTTGAGCGGAAGTCATTGGCGCGGTTTAGCAGGCAACGGTGTTGCTGTTTTTGCCCATGAGCAGCATCCGGGTTGAGTTTGGCTGCGATTGTCTGTCGGCGCGGGTCTTGAACCTGCAGTATTTGATGCTGAGGGCGTGCGACGTGATCAAGGGTATGCTGCTGCACCTGAATGTGGTGTGCCCGGTTTTGAGGCAGGTCCAGCTGGGCCTGATGGCGACCGTCGACGATGCCATCCTGATGACGCTCTGTCTCAGTCTACTCCGACTGGCGCTGTTGATCGTGTTCCGATGTCCCGTTACTGACGAATCAAATGTAAATGTGAATAAATTTCCGGCTAGTACCTTCCTTGACTTTCAGTTCCTCTCAGATTCCAAAATATCCATTTAGTTTTTGTTCAGTTAGTATAACTCGTCGTGAAGCCGTCGTTTCTGGTTTGCACCAGAAGCAGCGCAAGATCGCGCCCCAGCAACTGGACACCGAGTTGCGGCTGAGGACAAAAACAATGGCCAGCAGAGCCAACCAAGACCCCTACATAATCCTCTTCCCTTCCCACGCCTCGTCTTTTAACATGAATCCCTTCCCTACTAATCCCGAGTAGGCCGCGGGCAATCGGATCCCCTCCCACTAACATTTATACACATGATCCTCTGTAATTACTCTTAGCTTTAGAGCAATTCTCTACGAAATCGGCCTTTTTGCCTTCCTCACCTTACTGAGGAAAGGCTATAAAATCACTTGAAAAATGAACTTCTTTATTCGACCTCGTAGACCCACCTTCACGTATACATATCGACTCAGAATCATGTTCTGAGCAAATGTCTGTGTGGATGTGTGTAGGTGGGTGGACAAAAAAATTTTCACTAGATTATCTCCGGACTGGATGAACGGATTTTGATCGTATACGTCTCATTCGATCCGTCTTGGGGTCCCATATGTCTCTATTTTAAATTAGCATGTTTAGTTAAGTACTTCAAAAGTTATGTTAAAAAAAACGATTTTGGCGTATGTCCGGAAGATTTAAAAAGGGTGGTTTTAACAAGAAAACCTATCATGATATAAATTTTCAGAAAGGTATTAAAAATACCTTTCCAAAACATTGGAGATCTGACAACCCTATCAAAAGTTATTAGCACTTAAGTGTTATTTATACACTTTTTGGAGGCCGGATCTCAGATATTTCAATGAAAATGATTTCCGGGTCCCTTATGCAACCCGTCGTTAGTTAGATAATTGAAATTCCTTTCAAATGAGCCTAACACATCGAAGATCTGACAACCCTATCAAAAGTTATTAGCACTTAAGTGTTATTTATACACTTTTTGGAGGCCGGATTTCAGATATGGTGATAGAAATATTGTCTGAATCTTCCATGCGAACTGTCGTTGAATAGGTTTTTTATCAGACCTTGCCGATGAGCCAGAAATATTGAAGGTCTGCGAACCCTATCAAAAGAAATGAGTAATAAAGTTGATTTGTTAAACATGTTAAGGGGGAATGTTGCTATTTTACTGAATGTATTAACTTTGTTAATGTGAGGAAGGCACCAACCACCTAAAGGTGGATTAAGTAACGTTTTTTTAATCAATCTAGGAAACTTCCTAGTACTTCCTAGATTTTATTACATTTTAAAGTTAAGTTTGGTTTTCTTCCGGAAACGTGCATTGAAATTGAAAGTTTCGTCTTAGCAAAGACACCCACCATATACACACTAAATTAAACTGGTAAATGAATTTCAAGGAATCATGAATTTAGATAAATATTGCTCATTGCTTTTTAATAGTGCAATATTTATTTTGATTCCTTTCTTTGCAGTTTTTTCACCACTTGCTAAGATGAGGATTGTGTTGAGTGGATCGGCGGATCTCCGTTGTCAGCGGTCATCATCTGGTAGCGGTAACTGTTGTGTCCCGGGTTGGCGTTCAGTTCCAGAACCGGTGAAGGAAATCTGTGAGTCGCGGGAATATCCCGCTGATAATCAGGTCATGCAACATGTCCGGTGTGTGCTGGTGTACTTATTAGTGCTGCTTGTAGGTGTACTCGATGTCCGGCAGACACTATCCGTTGAAGACCGATGAGTTGACCTCGGCCGGGCAGGAACGCTTCTTGATGCGATAAATAATTCCCGAGTGCACGCTACGGTCCAGAACGACACCATCATCAGTCGAGAATGCTGGATTATCATCCGCAGCTGGAAACTGGACACGTTTCAGACATCAGGAACTTGTCCTCGTCAAAGCCATGCGTGCCAAGCTGCGAGGTAAAAGCTGTGCAAGCCGGCACCGTTCCCGTACACGGAGAAGGAAGACTCGGTTCTGCAGACTTTCAAGGACATCGTGTTCAGACCACCACCAATTAGTAAAATCAAAATACCAAGGTGAGTCTTTATTGGTACGAGATTATAAGTTATTGAATTGACTCATTCGGATTGGTTTCAGATCGTTGCCCTCGATGGACTAATTGATACTGGCGGCAAGTTAGCCGAATTATGAGCTGATGAAAAACTCTTCCCAGCGTTGTGGACTCCGCTTTACTAAATCAACTCGTTCGTGTACGACCTGCGTAAGCTTAGCAAGCGGACATGTTTCTGATGTCTGAAACGTATCCACTTTTTAGCTGCGGATGAAAATATAGCATTCTCGACTCATTAAGGTACGACACTGGACCGCAGCGTGCACTTAGACATCATTTAGCGGCAATGTTGACCGTGGAGGATCGCATCAAGAAGTGTTCCAGCCCGGCCGAGGTCAACTCACCGGTCTTCATCGGGCAGTATCTGCCGAACATTGAGTACATCTACAAGCAACATTTTCTAAAAATACATCATCACACACCGGTACTGCTCGTTTACGACTGATTGTGAGCCCAGAGGACCGACAACGAAAAAATGCCGTCAGTGGTGGTTGGTTCAGGCCTGAGTTCAGGGACAAAGCACGCTCATACGATGAACTGGCTTCCTATTTCGACCCGTGACAGTGTTCTCCAAATACGACAGGTAAGCTGAACCGTAGAATTTCCTCGGGCCTCTATTTAAAACTTGTTATTTCTTTTTTTTTTTAGAATCGCAAAGATTGTCAACAGACTTAAATTTCCAGGATGCTGTCAAAATGCCACAAGCCTATTGCCGGCAGTGCCTTCTGCTTGAATAGTTCCGGCCACCTGTGCCGGTTGAAGCGAAGTCAACTGACGGCATGATTGTCACGTGAATCTTGACAGGTTTAACTATGGTCGAATGATGACGTTTCAAATTATATAGTAAGTAGAAACGCTTCAGACTTTTCTGAAACAAGATGCTATTTTTTATTTAAATACATTTCCCGTTTCGACATCCCCGTTGGATTTAGATTTTGATGTATTTTCTCATAAGCTTCAACTTGTATTGATTTTAAACTCTTTGAATTGCACGCTTTTGGTTTGTACTGATCTAAAATAGATTCAATACACAACCGTAAGAATGCGTTTCAAAAATACATGCCGTAATGCTTTTGAAATTTACATCAGATTCTAAATTCAACGGGGTAAAAAAATTTCGGCTTGGGTAAATTTACGTATATTTCATCGGAAATTTACATGTTTTCGAAGTGTTGTTTGTTCGGCTGGATTACATCGGATGACATTTAAATTTAAAATGAAGTTGATGTAAATTCGCATCATTAATGACGTGCACTTTTGGTACATCATAAATGATGTAAATTTACCCGAATTTTTTTTTCTGTGTAAAATGGACCACTTCCCGTCATTTGCCGCTAATGAGAGTGCCACCAATCGATTCCTCGTAATTCTTTACTTTAAATATGATACTTTCGATAGGCAGAAACTGACGGCATCATAAGATCCGTTTTTTCACCCGTTTTTGCCCGCTGTGCCTTGGGGTGTTGATCTCTTATGATCCATGATCTTGATTACACGCCGGTGAGGAATGCAGACTTGGCCTCGACTTGATCAGTGTTGATAAGTACCCACTTGCAACTTCCACTTCTATTCTTAAGATCCGATTAGCAGGTTGTTGAAGGTCCATGGGCAAAATAATAATAGAAGTTTGAATTTATAAGGAATGTGCAGTTGGAAGGGTTTGATAACCTTGACAATCGATAGCTGAATTTGCAGGTATAGAATGGAACGCCTGTGTGTAATTGTGAAAATTACCCATTGTTCAAGTGAGAGGAGTCGAGTCAAGGAGTTTGATGTTTTGACGAGTGATTGAATGTTTTTTTTTATATACTTGGGAACCCGGGATACCATTCTTGGCATCGACATTTTAAAAATAAAGAATTCCAGTAATTTTAAGTACTTTGGGTATTGAACATTAAGATATATGGGTGTTCTACAACATCCCCAAATTTGGGGGCGATTGATTTTGACCAGGTTTTCCGCAAAGCGAATCAAATTTGCATGGGAAACTCCTCTTTTTTTATTTTAATAATTTTATTTTCACTTACCGTCATCAGGGGTAACATTGGTTCTGAGGAGTGAAATTGGGTCATACAAAAATGCTTAAAATGTTATGACCCGATCTCACCCCAGACCCAATGTCACCCCTGATGACGGTAATTTACAAAAATAACACCTTAGAAGTCCTGAATGTCCTCCAAAACTATGAAATTTTTTATTCTATTTTAACTCTAAAAAAACCCGATTTAATATCACCAGAGGTGAAATAGAGCCTTTCTTACAAAATGTTGAAACTCCGAGATATATATTGGTGTAATTAATTTTTCAGAAACATAATGATACCCAGTGAGAATTTTACCTAAAGCTTTGAATCTTTTTAGGCTAAACCTCAAATGCAATTTTTTTTTTTAATTTCAGAGGTACATTATTTGTCGCAAGATATTTAAATTTAATTAAGAAAAACATATTGGATTGAAATTATTAGAAAAAAAATAAAGGGTACTCAGTAGGGTGCCCAGAATATGGGACTTTTTTTCAAAACCTCGCTCCACAAGCTGAATATTGTTCCATGACCTATTGTAGGACTCTGAGCCAAATATGAGCAAAATCGGTCATCATTTACCCATTGATACTCGTAGGTGAATTTTGTATGGAAAAAATCGAAAAAATGTATGGAAAACCCAAGTTTCTTACGGTTTGGTCTGCACGTTGCGCTGCTTCCATCCAAATATTACCAAAAGTGAGATTCTTATTGAAAATTCAATGCTCTACAACTTTGTAGAACATACCAAAGCTGTAAAACTTGATCCTGAAAAATTATTAGATATTTAAAAAAGTCATTTTTGTATGAAAAACATTTTTTTCGCCAACTTTAGGCTCGGGTATCAATGTGTTAATCCCATCCAATTACGCTCAAATTTTACACAGTTGCTTAAAATAACCCAAAAAACCGTTTTCCGCTTGTGGAGCAGGGGGTCATTTTTTCTGGGCACCCTAGTACTCAGTCTTTATTGTTAGTCTATGATTAACTTTAAAAAATATGTATCGCTATTGCACTTTGTCGATCTATTATGAGAAGCCAGAAAGAACACTTTCACGCGCAGCGTAAAACGCGCAAGCGTAAAAGCGCTGGCGTTGAAGCTTCGACTTGATTTGACTTGACTTGACTTGACTTGACTTGACTTGACTTGACTTGACTTGACTTGACTTGACTTGACTTGACTTGACTTGACTTGACTTGACTTGACTTGACTTGACTTGACTTGACTTGACTTGACTTGACTTGACTTGACTTGACTTGACTTGACTTGACTTGACTTGACTTGACTTGACTTGACTTGACTTGACTTGACTTGACTTGACTTGACTTGACTTGACTTGACTTGACTTGACTTGACTTGACTTGACTTGACTTGACTTGACTTGACTTGACTTGACTTGACTTGACTTGACTTGACTTGACTTGACTTGACTTGACTTGACTTGACTTGACTTGAGCTTTCGAGCGAGAACGAGCCGGGACTTCGAATTTGATGTTCAGTATATGATTTTGTATAAATCCAAAAATTAAATGGGAAAAAATAGGGTAAAAATAAGACGAAAAACACTAAAATGGCTATATCTCTGGAAATACATTTTGGAAAAGCTTTGAATTTGATGTTCAGTATATGATTTTGTATAAATCCAAAAGTTTAATAGGAAAAAATATCTCTGGAAATACATTTTGGAAAAGCTTCAAATTTTGGGCCCAATCAGTTTATGGCGCATGTTTTCGAATGGCTTTTTGTTTGAAACTGAATTCGTTTAATTTGATAGTTTTATCTGTAAAATAGTCCAAAAAATACCTCTAAAAATGGCTTTGACCACATTTACCGGTCGAAAATTGTGAATCGAAAAATAAAATGTTCGTCTCCGACTCCACGGCTACAGATCTGATTTATAAAAATTGTGGGTTTTACGAGCGGTTTTCCAGTGATGGAAGACACAAATTTTTAAGAGCGGATACAGACATCGCTCATGTATTTCAGAAAAAGAGCTCTCAAAAATCAGACTTTGAGTTCCGGGTTTCGGGCCAAAATTCAATCGAAAGAGCGCATCTAAACCTTCAATTTAGTAATAGGATTTTTTCCTGTGACGAATCCTCGCCGTGCACGATTTTTTTTAGATTTCTGAAAAAAGCGTTTTTCCAAAAGCAAACCTTAAACCTTTCTTTTGTAAGAAAGGCTTTTGCAGAGTTTTATACAAAGGTGCATTTGACAACAAGGGCTGAACATAATATTTCTTGCCAACACTGCCAGTACATACCGGATTCGTTATTTAGAATAGAACTGCATTCGAATTAGCGAATCCAAATTCGCTAATTTGAATGATTGACAGCTGTCAAAAGCACGAAACCACGTGCTCGGAAAATGATGAGCAAACGGGTCGAAATGTTAACATTAGTTTGACAATTCAATTTAGACATTTTTTTTTATTTGCCAGAAGAGCTTGAAGAATAAGTTGATGTTTTCAGCGGCGGTGTTATAAATTCTGTAACATTTTAAGTAGGGGACGAATCGTTTCGCACTCTTTGGCAAAAATGTTCCCTGGAACACGGACTATGAGCTCATGAGGTTTATGAAAAATGCAAAAATCGTTTAGGTGCTCAAAACTGGCAAAAACCAAAACGCATCGATTTTACGGGTTAAATCCCATTTAAAATTCAAAGTCAAAGCGCCAGGTCCTGTCGCAACCAGTCAAGTTCAGAATTGGGATTCGAGCTTAGTACACCTAGGGGATCATGCCCTGAAATGCCCACAAAAATGACCCATTTTGTTTCATCCTAATACCACTGACGAACTGACGTGCCACGAGCAAACCACTTTTGACCGCAGTTGTCTTTTACTTGTTTCGCGTTTTTCCTTCTAGCAAACAATCTGTCAACCGATTTTTCTCTCTTCCCTCTCGCTCCGCGCCAATGTTTACATGCAATGTATTGTTGAAGTCAGCTTAAACTTGCACGCGCTTTCAGCGAATCGAATAGCGCACTCCAAAAACGTTCTGAGCGCAGATTTTATTGAAACGACGCAGATTACAATTTGAAGCATAGTCGCAATATCGAAAACACGTGTGGGAGAGAGAATTAGTTCAGCGAACCTGAAGGTAGATGGAGTTGGTGTTCGCTGGAGAATTTGCGGTCAGAATTTTCTCAAAAATATGTATGGGGTGGCACGTCAGTTCGTCAGTGGTGCTAATGCTTAGTCTTAAATGCTGGCATAGAATAGGTATAGGTAGAATTACCACTCGTTGCTCGCCCCATATACTCGCTTGGCGACACTGCCGACAGCGCCATCATCAGGCCAAACGGGGAACTAAAAAGTCTGCAAACTAATTGAGGTGCGCATTTTTTGGCACGCTGTCATTCGCAGTGACAGATAGCGGGCGCGTTTTGATTTGACATTTCTCGGGTTGGTTTTCAAAAGGTCCTTAGCGCCAGTTGTTAACGAAGCGGGTTTTTAATCGGTTCTCTATCAATTTTAGAATAATCAATATCAAAAATGCTTTGAATTATTCATCTGCACGTACTTTAAATGCTCTTTACTGATTTTTTTTAAATGCGGAAGCTTGAGTGCTTCAGAGGTTCAGAGCTTTAAGAGCTTATCGGGATCGGGAGCTTATCGCTCGGTGGCCATCCCTAAACACGTGGCATTTTCCCTTTTTGTCATCGGTTCTTTTCGGTCGTTCCCCAGAGCCGCACCACAGCTAATAATTTGACAGTTGGAGAACCTACAAAACTTTCCTGTTGCCAAGTGTGTGTACCGGCGAAAAAATCGTTCCTGTGGCTGGGTTTGTGTGCTGGTGAAAGACCGATCCTAAGAACTTCGTAAGCTCTTGCAATTTTGAACCACTGGAACGTACGGAACGCAAAAGTTTAAATCTTGACTTTTTTTTGATAAGGTCCTATAAACAAATGTAAACATTGAGTGTATCCCTTTCACACCTTATGTCAAAGTCCATCGGAGTAAGCGGGATACACTCAATGTTTACATTTGTTTATAGGACCTTATCAAAAAAAAAGTCAAGAAATACAACAAATCGACCAGAGAATCCCTTTTATGATACAGGTTTTTGATAATAACGAGCCTTATCTTGTATTGGAAAATGATGCAAAATGTCTTTTTTTGACATAGGGAGTGCACGGACCAAGGCACGGACAAACTTTCATTAAAATAAAAAAATATCCAATATTAAAATCTTGATTTTTTTAGAGAATTACAATTATTGGAACCTGTAATTTAATACCAATGAGCTGGAAGGCGGAAAATAAAGATTTGCTTTACTGAACGAATATCAAACAATAGAATCAATGAATAAAAACCTAAAACTAAGTTTTAGAATATTAAAAACTATTTATATATAAAAAAAAGTTAAACTAAAACATTTATTTCAAAACGACCAAAAGTGAAGGCTTTCATAATTAAATTTACACTTAACTAGTCGAAAGCAACCTTTGAAAAAATCCCTAAAGAGCAAAACGTTAACTCAACTTAGGCGAGCTGAACTGCAAGTTACAGTTCATCGACAGCCGGCCTCATGTTGGGCAAAACAGGTGCTTAAACCGACAGCTTAAGCACGTTTGCGTTCTAAACCGCAAAAGTCGCGGGTGCTCGAAATGCCAGAAGCCAACGCGTAAAATTCTTAGCCAATTTGTTCAAGCATTAGAGGCGGGCACGAGCCAACCACGCTAAGCCGGCACCTTTTTTTTTCGTAATTTTTCTCACGCGCTTAGTAAGTACCTAATTACCGGCGATCGTTAAAACACGCTGCGTGTCGCGAATGTTGAGCTTTGAATTGACATCGCCGCCACACCGTCCATAAGATTTATGTATGGAGTGATTTGTTTTCTTTCTTGATTCCTTAGAGTGAAGCGAAAATCGAGTCTAGAGCGGATACACGCGGTGTAATTTGTCTTGTACTTGCTGCAAAGGTAGTGCCAGTGGAGGGTATACTTAGCATTTACACTGAACTAATAGAAAATCGTTGTGAGGGCTGAGGACAAAGTGTCTCTTGCCTTGGATTCTATTTTCGTTGAATAGGAGGTTAAGAGCAATTCGACGGTAACATTTCAAAAGGCATCATGTACATTTTGACACTTTCTGGGTTATTGCATATTCTAAAATCACTCCTAATAAGCTACCTCTCCACCAAAAATGAGCAAAAGTTACTTCAGTAAAGTCTGTTTAATCATGATTTTAAATAAAGTAACATAAACAAAATCTCTGCCATCAGCAGTCCCTGTTTATATAGCCCTGTCAACCTGTCAAATAAAAGACTACATGAACCTCGTGACGAAAAAAAAGCATCATGAAAAAAGCGCCATGTACATTCGGCGAAGAAAAACGAATCATAACAAAGCGTCCCATTCAATGACAGCAGGGTGATATAGACATTGGTGATTTCAAAAGAAGTTCTGTTTGTTTTTCTCAAATACAATTACGGAAATAATGTTTTATAGAATTTAGATGATCAAGTATCAATAAAAGCAACGTTTTTCATCGTTTGTTATCATTAGAACATCTTATTTTGCTTTTATATTAAAATGGGAATTGAAAATGGATGCTCAACATTCAAATGCGTTTTTCTCAAAAAGGATGGTGTGTACATGATGCTTTTTGAAATGTTGGCATCGAATTTATCATTCTGAATGTTGCTTTGAAGTTGATGACTTGCGATTTTGCTACTTTGTTATCTATCCACCGACGTTGCCTTCCCAACAGCGAAGATATTGGGAAGGCACATTCATTTTTTAAATCTTTAATTTCAAGAAAATTCTAGTTCAAGTATAATTATGTTTACACTTTTAATTGCTTGTAGTTCAACTTAAGTAAATCAAATTACGACCCTTTTTGTACAACGGAAGACGCCACCAGAAGGCGTCATTAAAAACCCACTTCCAATTTTTAAAACGTAGCCATCAAAAACCACTCACCCTTGTGTTGACACGGGCACGCGCGACCTGCCTTTCGCGCTTCTCAAAACCATAAACTTGAGATTCTATTAGCACCTTTCCGCTTTTGTTCGAGCTGGAAGTTGTGTATATTTGTAGAGGATCAATATTGATTCAAATCAAGACAAGGGCAGCTAAATACAACCTAGAAATGTGGCCAATGTTGGTCATGCGTTGTGCTAAGAGGCTCTCGTGACAATGGACGATTCTTATCGAGAGTTTATTGAGCAGAACTAATTGTCACGATAATTGCGTTTAGTGGCTGTTTAAAAGCGAACATGGCTAGTGCAAAAGTGCATGCATCTGATTAGAATCATGTTCGAATTACTTTCAGTTTGTTGTTCAGTTCCGCTTTTAAATTGATATCAACGTTTTTTATTCGTTTCCGAACAGCGGTTTTTTTTTTTACTTTTCTCAAATAGCAAATTCATAGGCCCTTTTACCGACGTGCATCAACTGACAGTTAACGAGTGAAATTTTACGTTACCTCAATGTTAATTGACCTTGAACCAGTTCAATGTTAATCCACTATGAGGTGAAGTTTCGCTTGAAAAATATCAAAAAACAAAAACGTTAAATCAGCTACATTTACTTGAACTTTCTGTTAAATTTTAAGGGAATTTAGTATAACGAGCTTCGGTATTGCGGTGTTCGATAAAATTTGCAGTTGATATCCCTTCCTGGAGAATTTTTTGTTTACATTTGAGTAAGGCAACGACACTTATCCCTATTTCACACATTTTATACAACAGTACTCAATTTCACGCAGGTGTGAAGTCACGCAACACCTCAAACATTACCCAAGAGCTTACTTTCCTTCGAATTCAATTAGCAACTTTTTTGCACTTCTCCGCTTACTTCCAGGAAACCGTCGCATGGAAGACTTTCGCCGGAATCGCACGCGAGTCGGACTCGCTCAACTCGCTGGTGAAATTCATCCCCCGGACAACGATGGGTTTCGTGCGGGAAGTGGTCAACACGTTCCGGGTAAGCCGAATCCACAGGGTCTTATATGAGATGTCACTAATCGATTCTGTTTAGCAAAAGGACACCCGCGCCATCGTCCTAACCCGGTTGGGTGCCCTCGAGGGTCGGATCCAGAAGGTAAAGGGCGGAGCCCGGGGTGAGTTTTTCGCCTTCAAGGGTATCCGCTACGGACAGGCCCCGGTTGGGGCGTTGCGTTTTAAAGCGCCCGTGGCGGAGCTGCCCTGGAAGGGCATCAAGGGTGCCCTGAGGGAGGCGTCCGTGTGTCCCCACCGGAGTATGCTGCTGGACAACTTCAAGGGCAGCGAGGACTGTCTGTTTCTGAACGTGTACACGCCGGACTTGCCCATCGGAGACTAGTGAGTTTAACGGTGGACGCATTTTGACAGTTTGAGAGTGACAGCTAACGTTACCTTACACCCTAACCAAAAATCATGATTTTCTGAGTTCAATATCCCACTTTTCATGCAAATTTGTCAGTTCAACCCATATAACCATTTTTATGGTTGTAGTACCTGAACTCAAAAAATCGTATGAAAAGTGGGATATTGAACTCAGAAAATCATGATTTTTGGTAAGGGTGTAGTGTTGATTGACATTGAATTGCCATTGTTCAAGGTACATCAACATTGAGGTAGCGTAGACGTTCGCAAACTGTCAAACTAGACATAAAGATGGCAGAATTCCGACAGAGCATTCTAACAGAATTCTGGTAGAAATGTTCGATGGATAGCTGAACATTACTGACGCCTGGTCAAAATGAAGATTTTTGTAAATTCCGACTAACCCAACTGTTTTGGCCACTTCCAGCAACCCCAACTTCCCAGTCATGGTCTGGGTCCACGGCGGCGCTTTCTCGTTCGGCTCCGGCAACGCTTTCCTGTACGGTCCGGACTACCTCGTCCCGGAGGGCGTGGTGCTGGTCACCTTCAACTACCGGTTGGGTCCGCTCGGGTTCCTGAGCGTCGGTCGTGACGCTCCTGGAAACGCCGGCCTCAAGGATCAGGTGCTGGCCCTCAAGTGGGTCCGGGATAACATTGCGGCGTTCGGGGGTAATCCGAAGGAGGTCACCATTTTCGGGCAATCGGCGGGGGCCGTTTCGGTGCACATGCTGATGATGTCCCCGCTGGCGAAGGGTCTGTTCCACAAGGCGATCGCCCAGAGTGGTTCCGCGCTGAATCCGTGGGCGATGGCTACAAATCCGAAGGAGAGGGCGTTCCGGCTGGGGGCGCTGATGGGTTGTTATACGAACGATACGGAGGAGTTGCTGTATTATCTGAGGAGGGCAAGCCCGCAGAAGATCGTTGATCTGGCTTCGCGTACGATCACGCAGGAGGACGTTAAGCGAAGTATAGGGTTGCCGTTTGTGCCATCGGTGGAGAACTGGACCGGCGAGGACGCTTCCGATGAGGCTCCGTTGATTTCGGAAGATCCGTTGACGATAATGAAGAGTGGAAAGTACAACAATGTTCCGCTGATTGTGGGCTTCAACTCGCACGAAGCTATGCTGTTCTTGAGACGTAATGCTCGTCAATTGCGATTTGAAGAACTTCATGTTCATGATAATTTTATTACAGGAGTCCACAAGGATCCAAACCTGCTGCAAAACATCGACGGTGACTTCCAGCGGTTGATCCCAGTTGATCTGGAAGTGAAACGTGATTCTGAAGAGGGAGCTCAGTTAGCGCGTTCAATGCGCAAGTTCTACATGAACGATGAGCACATTACCAACTCGACTGTTCAGAACCTGATGGACGTAAGTCTCCAGCTTTCCCTCGTAACATACATCTGCTAACACTAGAACTCCCCAGCTAATGTCGGACGTGATGTTCGAGCACGGGATCGCAGACATGGCCCGGCTGCACGCGGCCCACAACGGGCACGACTCGACCTGGCTGTACCGGTTCGCGTACGACGGTGCCCTCGGCATCTACAAGCGGATACTGGGCATCGAGTGGCCGGGGTCATGCCACGGCGACGAGCTGGGCTACCTGTTTCACTTTGGCGTGCTCAACATCCGGCTGGACAACTCGTCGCTGGAGCTGCAAACCATGACCAAGATGACGCGGATGTGGACCAACTTTGCCAAGTACAGGTGAGTGGGCGAGAAAAGACCGGTGAAGTTGCCGTCGGTGATGAAGATGTTGCATGAAGTTATTGCGAGTCATGACGACAAAAAAAAATCAGCGAGGCAAGACTTGCACTAAAAATAGTGTCTTCGAAGCGTGAAGTGCGTAGGTCATCGGAAGAAATTAATTTTCCCAATTGCAGAGAACTTTCAAAGTCAAGGTTTGGGAAGGTCATACCGAATTCGCCGACTAAACAACTTGATGACTTGAAGACTTGGTGACTTGACGACTTGGCGACTTGTCGATTTGACGACTTATCCATTTGAAGACTTGGTGACTTGACGACTTGGCGACTTGACGACTGGACGACTTGATGACTTGATGCTTGGCGACTTGATGACTTAAAGATTTGATGACTTAAAGACTTGACGACTTGGTGACTGGACGACTTGACGTCTGGACGACTTGACGACTGGATGACTTGAAGACTTGACGACTTGACGACTGAACGAATTGACGACTTGACAACTTGTAGACTTGGCGACTTGACGATTTGACTGTTGGACGACTTGACGACTGGACGACTTGAAGACTTGACGACTTGGCGACTTGACGACTTGACAACTTGATGACTTAACGACTGGCCGTCTGGCAACTTGACGACTTTTGACGTCTTGGCGATCAGACTACTTGAAATTTGAAGACTTGACGACTTGAAGACTTGACGACTTGAAGACTTGACGAATGGACGACTTATCGACTGGACGACGGGACGATTAGATGACTTGAATACTTGATGACTTGACGACTTGGCGACGACATAACAAAATGCTTAATAGTTGTTAACTGTTTTATAAGGGTACTTCAAGACAGCAGATCCATCTAGAAACTTCATTAAAGATCTAATTATTGTGAACAGTTATCGTTCGTGAATACCTACCCACTCCGTAGAAAGTGCAACCTACTAATTTTACTCGCGCTGAACCCGTTTGTCACTCAAGATACCCTTCGTAAACAACCAATTTTGCCAGCTTTAGTAGATTGAACATTTTTCTTTTGCCTTTTTCCATCAGAACCTCGACCATTTTCGACGAACCTGTCGAGCCAGAAGACAAAACGACCGATATTGCCTTCAGCGGCTTACTCATATGCGTGTGTTTCTGCTTTTAGTAATCAGCGCACAGGCGGTCCAATCCCCAACGGGGGTAGGTCGGTTACATCATCTTTTTGACTTGGTTGGGCCACGACCAAGTCTACTCGAAGATAAAAGGAGACATTTTTTCAAAAACAAGAGAGAATTGCAAGCACGATAAATTGAATGACCTTTTTTGTTGAAATTTAATCAATTTTCTATTAACATAATTAAACGTGTATTTTTGACATGTGTAAAATGTCAAAAAAACACGCTTGCTAGATATGCCTTAAATTCTTTGCAACCTTCACAGTATCATGAATAATTTTAAGAGCCCAACTTTTACCAAACCAAGCCGACTTTGCGCAACTTTGGTCGGTTGTAAATTAAACTCCAAACTGCAACACCCCCAGAAACAGCAGCACCCTGTAGTGGTGGCAGACAAATTATTGCAAAAGGGTTCGCCGCGATAAGCACAGTGACTTGAAATAAGTATTTGTACTCATATATGCTGATGATGGGCTCTTTTGTAAAAAGGTGGCTTTTTTGCTGTGACAAAAGAGCCTAATGTCGTAAAAAGAGGCACGTATATGGCATGCACCAAGCAGTATAACTCAAAAGTAGGAAATTTTGCGTACGACTCCGGTAATGGGCGGTTTTGTTCGAAAATGAGCGTAAATCACCATCTGGGGGATGCGCGCACGGCCCTAAAACGACCGTTTGGGGTTAAGTATGCGTCCCGACAATGGAGACATTACGTTGCATAATCGGCAGTTGTGACAAAAGTTTGTTATCCAGCTGCATGGTAATGTGAGGTTGTGTGTGTGCTTCCAAACCAATCGCTGCAGGCCGACAGCGAAAGTATGGAAAAATATTGTCTGTAGAGGGTGACGATTCTCGAGATTTAAAATCGAGAGTTGCAATTTTTTTTTGCAATTTCCCGGGAATACCCGGGACCCGGAAGTTTTATTTTTTTTGGCAAAATCATTGATTTGTTGACACAAATTTAAAAGAATGATTTTTCGCTATAAAAAAAGAAGAATCCTAAGCAACATTTCTGTTCTGTGTTGTTCAGTTTTTTGGTTCTCTACCGTTAATTAGCAGTAAAGGAACATGAGTCCTTTGTAAACATGATAAAAAGGTCAGAGTTTTAACAAAATAATAATTGTTTTTGGGTACCTTTTCAAAACTCAAAATTTAATGCCTCCAAATTTCGAAACAACCTTGAAGGAAAGAAGTCTACTTTTTTTGAATGCCTAAGTTTTTAATTTCTGGCCTGTGACTGCTAGTTTTTCTAGAAAAAAAAATTGTGCTTCCCAATTTAGTAGTCGTGTCACCAATTACACATGTTGTGGTTTTTTTTATCAGTTCTATTTAACACTATCCGAATTTGAAAATCAAAGAAAAAAGGAAGAATCGAATTTAAAAATGTCTATTTTTTTGTGTATGGAATTTAACTCTTCTTTTGTCGCTGATAGGATTTTTTATTTTTTGCCTTTAGAGTCTTGACCAAATTTCCCGGGAATCGAGAGGCTGAAAAATTGCCTATTTCACGGGAATTCCCGCTCGTCACCCTCTAATTGTCTGTATTAGCCTGGGATTATGCAAATACAACTTTTCTCAGAACTCGCGCTGCTTTGAAATATCGAAATCAACTGTGGTTCCATGAAAAGGGCTGTCAAACAAGATACTTTAGATAGAAAAAGATCGCGAATTTTTTTTGGCGCTTATCGCTTTTTGACGTTCTGAGAAAAACGCGTTTTAATGTTTGACCTTGCATAAACAAAAATTAGAGCACGCAATGTAAACAATAAATAACACGTTGTGTTTGGCTTACCATTCTGTGCATTGTCCCGAAGTTTTGTTAAATTTGGTCAGCGCAGATATCGTTAAAAATGTTTACAGGTGTCGGGCATGTACGTGTGTCAAACGCGTTCTGACTAAAACCCGTTAGACCATGTGTCGCACTTACAGCAATGTGCAGGGTGTTTCAAGATAGCACGATCAGATCGAAACTACTTTCATATGACGAGTGACAACAACGCACGGAGTTTTTCCGGTTTTCATTGAAAATCTCGGGATTGAAATCAAAATTTGGGGATCTGTGAAAGTAAAAAGGTGAGGCACTAAAAGCTGCTCAAAATGGCGTTGGGCATTTTGGTCCAAAATCGGGGGTGACTATGGGTCAAAAAACGATACACCTCTCGAAATTTCTTAATAACAAAAACAATTTAAATAACATCGAAAATCTTTCAACGTAGATTTGTTCTTAGATAGTTTACTAACATTTTCCCAAAATATGGTGGATTTTGATGAACACTACCTTAAATGTCAATAGTTTGAAAATTGACCCAATCTCACCCCTTAGAGGGGGTCAAATGAAACTAAAATGATGCTCAAATACAACGATATGGTAAAAACAAGTCATCCAACAGCGTTTCTTGTTCGAGGGAATCGTATTGACACGCTACAATGTTTGAAGTGGAGATTTTCAAACATTTGGGTAGTTTTCGAGCAATTCTAACAAAAATATTAGAAAAATGATTTTTCGAGAGGTCATTTTTGGCCAAACATGTACCCCAACTTTAGCCATCTGCCAAAATAACAGGATTTGTTCTAGGAACGAGATTTTTTCAGCGTAGTCATCTTAAGATGTCCCCTACACAACCCCTTTAACAGAATTCAGTTTCATTGAGAATAACCTGAAAAATGGTAAAATCCGTAAAAAATCACTTTGACCCAATCTCACCCCCCAGACCCAATGTCACCCCCACTGACGGTAGTATGATTACGACGAATTGGTCGAAATTACAAAAAGTTCAATTGAGGGTATCAATTATCCTCAAAAATATGTAAAATACTTTGTCATTTGGCTACTTGGCTTACTACAATAATTAAAAAAAAAGCTATTGCCACAAACTACCATTGTATGGATGACCGGTTTTGCGTGTGGGAGTTGCTTTGGCAACCACAGACTGAACCGCAAGCAATCGGAACTAACATTTATTTCCCAATAAATAAGTACCTGTCGGTGATTTTGCCCAACTCTGCTCAACCGATAAGCCCCCGAGGCGGGAAGTAAGTCAGATATGCCAATTACCCAAACCGAAAAACAAATGCAAGCTTACTTTTCTCAAGTCTGCTCATTGCATCGCATGACACGATTTCTCGTTAGATATGGAAAAATTGGCTACTGCTTCTGCTGCTACTGCTTAAGACTGCCTTAAGTCAGTCTAGGGTTAGCGCAAACAAAAGTATACTAGAGGGGTTTTAACCATCAGGCTAGCCGTTGCGACCATCAGAGCTTTCATCATCCCCGACAGCGATGTGAAGCGAACCTGAATCAACTGTACAAAAGCATCACGCGCAATTATAACACGTCGTTGTTGGTTAACCCCCTTGGGCAATGGTCAGTTACTTCATGGGTCTGATACAGTAACCGATTGCCATTAAGTTTAAATATAAGTAACTAATTTTTATGAAGTTCAAAACTAGTTTTATTTAAAATATAATATTTGTGGTAACGTGCTCTAATGCTAATGCTTTCTGTACTGCTGGTGTATACGGGACTGAATTGACGGGTTCAACGAGAGAGAGAATAAAGGCTCATTCTGTGAGAGTAACCAAGCGAGCTAGACGTGTTTGATTTTCATTATCACAAATTGGCGTTCGAGGACGGGATTTTTGCAAAAAATTTTGGCTGGACGATTGGCAAAAGACGGACAAATAGTGACCGCGGCACAGATGTGAAAGAGGTAGGTTTTTTGGAGTGGGAATATTGCGGGAAAAGTGGAAAAAACTTGTTCCGATTTTAGCGTCCCTTCAGACAAAAGATTGCTGCCGCGACAAGCAAGCGGTGAGTGAGAGAGGAACGAGGGGGAGAAAAGCTCCGTTGAGCGAGAGAAAAGATACGCGACAAGTAAGCGGAGAGCTACGCGGCGAGTGAGCGGAGAGCTTTTTGAGACGTGAGAAATGAGCTACGCGGCCTGACGCGGGATGTTTTGATTACGCAGCTTGTTTGCGGTTAGGTAAGAAAGCTACGCGACATGACGCGGTGAAAGGTTTGCTAATGGAAATATTTACAGATGTTCTATTCGGATTTCCGCGTGCAAGTTCATTATGGATAGCGGAAAAGGTTTCGGAAATTTGCCACAGTTCACATACGCGGAAGTTCCGCTCGCTGAGCGTCGGAGTAAATGGCACACCTGGAAAAGAGGATTCGAAATATGCTTGCGTGCGGCGAAAGTGACACAATCTACTGACAAGAAAGATTTGCTGTTGGCTCATGGTGGTTTTGAGCTGCAGGAGATATTTTTCAACATTCCGGGTGCTGACGTAGAGGAGGACAAAGATAAAGGAATCGATCCGTATGCGGTGGCGATCAGCAAGCTCGAGGATTATTTTGCACCGCAACGTCATGAGGCCCACGAAAGGTTCTTGTTCTGGGCTATGCGACCGGAAGATGGGGAGCCTATGAGCAAGTTTCTGATGCGTACCCAAACGCATGCCAGCAAGTGTGATTTCGGGAAATCCGGCCTTGAAAGCTCATGTGTTGCGGTTATCGACAAG
Organism: Culex pipiens pallens; assembly: GCF_016801865.2. Lineage (NCBI taxonomy): Eukaryota > Metazoa > Arthropoda > Insecta > Diptera > Culicidae > Culex > Culex pipiens. The sequence continues at coordinate 95,519,412 of NC_068937.1, read as the reverse complement.
ATGCTTCAGTTTGTACCGGCCTCCCTTCGCGAGAGACTGCTTCAAGAAACGAAATTGACTGTGGATGAAGTGGTCAAACAAATCGGTGCGTACGAGGCAACTCGTTCCGCCAGTGATCAAATGAGCGGACATGCTGGTGGTTCTAGTGCGTTCAGGTCTCCAGAGGCCGTTCAGGGCATTCAAACTCCATGCCAGTTTTGTGGGCTAGAACACGGATCCGATCAACAGTGTCCAGCGTGGAACAGGACTTGTTCACTTTGTGGGATAAGAGGTCATTTCCGAGCTGTGTGCTTCCGGCGGCCCCAAAGTCAGTTCTCACACCGTCCTGTTCCAGTAAGGAATCAGCAAGCTATCAAGCGTAAGCCGATGCAGCCTCAAGGTGGTCCGGCTGCCAAGTCTTTCCGCGGGACGGGTAGATTCAGTTATCGACCACGACGCGTACATGCGATTGACGACACTGAGGGTAGCAACCCAGCCGAGGAACCAGTCGAGCTGGTCGAAATGGTTTCATCCGCGAACGACACAGATGAGTTGGTGTGGGCCAAAATCGGAGGAGTATTGGTGGAAATGCAAATTGACTCGGGCGTCCAATCGAACATAATCGATGATCGTACATGGAACATGATGATCCAGAATGGAGTAGACGTAATCGGGTCGGAACGCTGTCCGGACAGGAAGTTCAAGGCTTACGCGCAGAAAGATTGTCTGACAGTGAACAAGATGTTCGACGCAGAAATTTCTATTGCCGATGGGAGCAAGGTGCTTAAGGCTGTGGCGCGATTTTATGTTGTGGTAGGTGGCCCTCAGCCACTTCTAGGTAAGTTTTGCGGCTTTGTTTTAGGTTAGTTTTGGCAGTTAAGATGAATACATTGCTTTTCCGATAGGCAAGAAAACCGCGATCGAGTTAGGCGTTCTCATTGTGGGTTTACCGAGTCGACAGCAATTGGTTAACCAAGTCGATGTGGTCAGGCCGTTCCCATGCATACGCGGAGTTAAAATTCGTATTCCGATTGACAAGTCCGTCCAACCCGTAGCACAGCGACTACGAAGGCTTCCGTTTGCCACGCTGGAACGTGTGGAAGATAAGCTGAACGATCTCCTGGCCAAAGATATTATCGAGAGAGTGTCGGAACCGTGTACTTGGGTGTCTCCACTGGTGGTTGTACTCAAGGACAGTGGAGACATCAGACTGTGCATAGATATGCGCCAGGTAAACAAAGCAGTTCTTCGAGAAACACATCCTCTCCCGACGATTGAAGATATACGCTGGAAATTGAACGGTGCCACAGTTTTCTCCCGGTTGGACATCAAGGACGCTTTCCATCAGCTCTGTCTTGAGGACGAGAGCAAGCCGCTTACAACTTTCATCACGCACAAGGGGCTGTTCAGGTACAAGCGGTTGCTCTTCGGCATAAGCAGCGCATCGGAACAGTTTCAGAAGATCATCGAGCAGTTGTTCTCAAGTTGTGGCAACACGGTCAATTTCATTGACGACATCATCGTATTCGGTAAGACTGAACAGGAACATGACGTGGCGCTCCAAGAGGTACTTAAGGTGGTAAAAAGCAACGATATTCTCCTGAACAAGAACAAATGTGCGTTCAAGATGTACGAGATTGATTTCCTGGGACATCGATTCAACAAGAACGGCATGTCCCCAGCTCAGAGCAAAGTTAAAGCTATACGGAATTTCCGGACGCCGACCACTGGCGAGGAAGTGCGAAGTTTCCTCGGTCTCGTCAATTACGTTGGTGCGTTCATTCCAGACCTCGCGACAGTCAGTGCTCCGCTGAGAGAGTTAACCAAAAACAACGTGGCGTTTCAGTGGGGTTCAGCCGAGCAGGAAGCTTTCGATCGTCTGCTGCTACTCATTGGCAGACCGAGCAGTTTGTCCCATTTCGACGCAAAACTATCGACGCGGGTCATCGCAGATGCTTCTCCAGTTGGATTGGGAGCAGTTCTAATCCAATTTCTGGAAGGAGTACCGAAGGTGGTATCGTACGCCAGTAAAAGCTTAACCGAGACGGAACGGCGGTACGCACAAACGGAAAAGGAAGCGTTGGCGTTGGTTTGGTCCGTGGAGCGGTTTAAGATCTACCTACTGGGCATCCGGTTTGAACTGGAGACAGATCACAAGCCGCTTGAAGCCATATTTTCTCCAGATTCTTCTCCATGTCTCAGAATTGAGCGTTGGGTGTTGCGTCTGCAGGCGTTCAGCTACAAAGTAGTTTATCGTAAAGGTAAATCGAACATCGCAGATCCTTTGTCGAGGTTATCAGTACCAACGGAAACGGACCCTTTCGATTCTGACTCGGAGATTTATGTGCGAAATGTCTTGGAACTTGCTGCGATCGACCTGGGCGAAGTGGAGAAGGTCGCTACCGAGGATCTGGAGCTGATAGAACTGAGGGATTGCCTGGACCGAGGAATTTGGAACTATTCGTCCGAACATGTCAAACCGTATTATGCCTTTCGGCAGGAACTGGGCAAGGTTGGCGATCTAGTGGTGAGAGGCTCGCGACTGGTTGTTCCGAGAAGTTTACGACAACGAATGCTGCAACTAGGTCATGAAGGTCATCCGGGTCAAACGAAGATGCAGCAGAGGTTGAGGAACAATTGTTGGTGGCCCGGGATGGATCAGGACGTGGTGCGTTTTGTGGACCGTTGCGAAGGTTGTCGTTTAGTGAGTCAAAGCGAACGACCTGAACCGATGCAAAGAAGAAAACTCCCCGAAGCCCCCTGGCAGGAGTTAGGGATCGACTTTCTTGGACCGTTACCTTCCGGAGACTACCTCCTGGTGGTGGTCGATTATTTCAGCCGTTATAAGGAGGTTGAGATTCTAAGAAAGATCACTGCTGCAGAGACGGTCAACAAGTTGGAAGGTATATTCGTAAGGCTCGGCTATCCCAACAGTATAACTCTCGACAACGGTCGGCAATTCGTGAGTTCAGAATTCGACAACTACTGCAAGCAGCGCGGCATCACCCTCAACAGAACGACACCATACTGGCCTCAGGAAAATGGTCTTACTGAGCGCCAAAACAGATCTATGATGAAGCGGCTCAAAATCAGCCAAGGATTGAAGCAGGACTGGAAGGAGGAACTCAGAAAGTACTTGTTGATGTATTATTCCACCCCTCACAGCACTACCGGAAAAACTCCTTCCGAGCTGTTGTACGGTCGAACGATCCGTACGAAACTTCCATCGCTGCGAGATACGTCGGCTTCTGTCGTCCCTACAGACTACAGAGATCGAGATCAAAAAATGAAGGAAGATGGTAAGGAGAAAGAAGATCTGCGGCGAAAAGCAAAACCATCATCGCTAGCTGCTGGAGACCAGGTCCTGATGAAGAATTTACTACCGGGGAACAAACTTACTACGAACTTCAATCCGAGTCCAATGGTCGTGCTGAACAAACAAGGTCCTCGAGTTACGGTGCAGGATGCGACAACTGGCAGAGTTTACGATCGGAACTCCAGTCATCTTAAGAAGCTACCAGCCGACGAAAGGTCATCAGCGGTACCTCGAGGCGAGGTGGTTACGATCGATCCAGAGTTGGAGGTGGATCGAGATGTAGAGGAGCTGGATTCGGCAGATATGCAGCAGCCGGCGCAGAGAGATCCGGAGAACGAGGAACCAACACAGCAACTCCGAAACCAACGCCCACGAAAGTTGCCGAATAGGTTCAAGGACTGTGTTTTTGATTATTAATTTGGGAGGTGCTCTTTCTATTATTAGTTGTTAAAAAGGGGGAGATGTGGTAACGTGCTCTAATGCTAATGCTTCTGTACTGCTAGTGTATACGGGACTGAATTGACGGGTTCAACGAGAGAGAGAATAAAGGCTCATTCTGTGAGAGTAACCAAGCGAGCTAGACGTGTTTGATTTTCATTATCACAATATTGATTAAAAAGTTGTGATACACACCTAGTACATAGCCTAATTTGTCCCACTTTCAGGTAGGCATTGTACCAAACACCTGCAAATGGCGTGATTGTCTGCCTAATTTGATCCATCAAGTGGAACAATGACCATTGACACCTCTCAAGTAGCATTTTACACAACAATTTGTACAAATTTAGCACATTCACACTCAGTGAGTAATTTTTTAAATTGAGGCCAAATTTGGGCACGTGTGATTTACATAAGACCAGATGCACACGTGTTTTTTGTTCCATGGGAATCATCATCGCAATTGGGTCCTAAAATGAAGTTTAGATTGCTGATATTATTGTTTACAGCGATAAAGTTTTTTTTTCTGAGTACAATCACCCTTTGTACGACCACAATGAGTTTAAAATTGATTTTTAAATCAATTTTGAAAAATTATCCTCGCTGTCCTTCTTGACAGAAAAGCTCCTACTTGACAGTTCGTTCCAAGGGGACCATAGTTGATCCATCGAAAAAATGTTGTCTTGTCAATATTTTTTTTGCATTAAAATGAAAAAAAAGTGATCAGAAATGGTTTTAATCGTGTTTTTTACCGTTGTACATAAAAATTTACATAGGGCTTTAGTACCCAATTCTCGTCACAATAGGAAACCAGTCAGTGCTCAGTTGATGTTGAGCAAGCGAGCAAGCCAAACCATAAGCATGTCATAAAAACAAGTCACTTATGCACTCTGCTGATCGACATCGCGCAGTTGAGCGAGCTACTTGGCGTTTGTTTGTAATACTTTGACCCCGTGTAGACGTCAGATGGTTGAGCTTACGCAGAGTACCTACAATGGGTGTGCTCATTTGTTAATGTGCTTAATGTGTGATAAAATGTTGCTAAGTGAGTTTAGCATTACGAACATGAAGGGCAAAATTCTAGATTCAGTGCCTGTCAGTCAAATTTGAATTATCGTTGAATTTGAGACATTTTAAAACAATCAATTTGTTAATTTTGCTGAATTCTGAAGTGTTGTGATTTGAGGTTAGGAAAACACGCGTTAGACTTTGGTACAACACTTTATTAAAGACCGTCTGTTCCGGACGACGATCGGAAGACGAAAGAGAACGACAATTGTTCAACTGTGTGCACCTAGACTGATGCCATAATTTACAAAATAATGCTACCTATTTAATTGAGGCTGGCAATACTTTTATACCATCCGAGGGATACTACAAATTCTAGATTAAATTTTCAAAACAACCTATCCCTCATGGGTTTCCATTGCAGATAGGGCCTTTTGAAAATATAATCGAGAATTGTATTTTCGCTCCTGTTATTTTTGGTGGAGAAAAGTAGGCTGTTTAGAGAATGATAGAAAAAGTAAGCATTTTCACGTTGGAATTGCAAAACGTACATTCAAGTATAGTTATTTTTGAAGATAAACGCCGATTCGTGATTCAAGAATGGTCGGAAAAAGTAAATTATTCACCACCGGAATTGCAAAAACATTTATGAAATTCCAAAATCGGGCCTGCCATTAGAAAAGGTTCCAAATCAGTGTTTAAGGACCAATCCAGGTTTTTAAGCGAAGATGGCGTTCGAATGGTGAACGCCCGAAATGTCAAAATCGCGCAGTAGCACCAACGTTAGAAAAAACATGTGGCTGTCATGCCATGGCACACTTTTTTCGTAATGTTGGTACCACTGCGTGATTTTGACATTTCGGGCGTTCACCATTCGAACGCCATCTTCGCTTAAAAACCTCGATAGGGTCCTAAAGCCCTATAAGGCTTTCTAGGTCCAGTGAAAAAATATAATTTAACCCAAAAATTACGAACTTCTCGTCACAGTGTCTTGATGCAAACAATGATCGAGCTCGAGCTGTCTCAGCCCAGCGAAGTATGTTGGCTGGCATATCGGGCGGCCAGTAAAAAAAAACAGCTAGAAGTCGCCAGACAAAAAAAACTTTTGCTAGAAAGAGATGGGAAACCTGATGCAAACAAACGTCCAGCTGCCATGTAAACATAATTTGAATGTGTTGGTAAATTTCTGACTAGAAAGCCTTATGTAATTTTTTATGTACAACGGTTAAAAAACGATTTAAAACCGTTTCTGATCACTTTTTTTTATTTTAATGCAAAAAATTAAATTTACAAGACAACATTTTTTAGATGGATCAACTATGGTCCCCTTGGAACGAGCTATCAGGTTGGACCTTCCGCGAAGTTAATTTTTCAAAATTGATTCAAAAATCTATTTTAAATCCTTTGCGGTCGTATAAAAAAATAAGCTTTATCGTTGTGAGCAATAATATCAAAAATTTAAGCTTTATTTCAGGACCCAATTAACGATACTTACAAAAAATCATAATTATTTTGATTGACTTGCTTGATAGATAGAATTTTAGATAAAAATTGTTATTGTTAAAGAATGAAACATCTTTATTTGTTCCAAATAGTTGCTAAACGAGAGGGAAGTTCAACTCATATATAAAACTACGTGTTAAGTTTTTGCGAAAAAAACAGAATTTCCTCTGGTTTCGTAGAACAAATAATTTGATATTTTTAGTTTTTGTGCATAATTAACTCTACAGTGATGTATATGCGACATTTAGGCGAATAGGGGCAGTAAAGGCATCATGCTTAAAACGAAACGATCTCAATATATAGATTTTGGAAGAATGAAATTATTTGAAAAATTTTCCATCTTTTTCCGGTCTATGATACAAACATATTAAAAAAAATAAATAAAAAAATGGTCGATATTATTGTTCACAACGTTAAAGCTTATTTTTCTTAGTACAATGACCTAGGGGTTGATCACTTCGAGTATATCGCATACGGCGTAACATACGCGCATAATATCGTACCAAATATCCGCGTGAATAGCATACGCGCATAATATTCACGTAGTACGCCTAGGCTGCGTACCGTATGGACTCCAATATTGGCTTCATATTCCCTTTGTACGACCGCAAAGGATTTAAAATAGATTTTTTAACCAATTCAAAAAAAAAAAAAATAGTGGAAAACCAGAACTACGTCACAAGGGGGAAATAGTTTATTAATTGTAAAATTCTTAAGGATTGTCTAATTGATACATCTATTGACCTCTGTCAGTTTCCAGCTGTCTGCCGCGCCCTTTTAGGCCCCCAACAGGGTGCGAGCCCTGTTTTTAGCTTTGTCAGACTTTTTTTTCGGAGTTATCGGAGGTTACTGTCGGAAGGAGATTCTCTTCCCCTGAGGACACCGTGAGTGATTTTGCGTCCAACCATCCCCTTTTGACCCTTCATACGGCAGTAATTTGAACATGCTCTCTTTAAGTCTGAGCCACTGTAATTCTAAGCAACCGCTACATAGGTCATCCTTGTGGCCCTGTTGGTTATCACATCAAATCAAATCAAAATCAATTAAAAAAAAAAAATAAACTCGCGGCCCTTCTTGACAAAAAGCATCCTGCTGGACAGCTCGTTTCAACGGGTCCATATTTGATCCACCGTAAAATGTCGTCTTGCCAATATTTTTTTTTTGCATTTAAATGAAAAAAGTGATCAGAAATTGTTTTTTTATGTGTTTTTCCGTTGTACATAAACATTGGCTTTAGGACCCTATTGTAAGGATTTTAAAAATGAATTGTGAAAAGTGACATTCAAACAACCATAGAGTTATCTACGTGCGCATGTATTGCGTGTACGTATACGAAAAAGATTGAGGTTAAATTTTGTACCCGCCAGCAAAACAAATGGGGTGCTAGTGTGCGTGAGCTCGGGCTTAGATAACTCTATTCAGATTCTAATTTATGGTACGTTCGTTTGAAGAGCCGGTGCGGCACTGAGTGCCGCACTCGTCGGTGTCAGTTTTGGTTCAATCGAACGTCATTTGTCAGTGCGCGTGGAACTCGCATGAAACTGAAAAAATATCGAGTGCGGCACTAGAGTTTCAGTTCCAAGATGGCGGCGAAACTCGTGCGGAACTAGCGCGAGTTTCTTCAAAGAAACACTTTGAGAGCTCTGAGTGCGGCACTCAGTGTGGCACTAGCCATCAAACGAACGTACCATTAAAGTCCTACCAAATCAAGCGATAACATCAAATCGTTATGTCTCCAATGCCATTACCCTTCAACAAGCATTCAATTCTCGGTTCACCGGTTATAGCATAGAACTTCGGGTGCATTCCACCTTCAACAATGAGGGAGGGTCATTCGCTGGCAACCTTTGGCCACTCTGCAGAACCAGATGCAATTATGCTTTCGTCGCGTACGGTGCAACCCCCTAATTACCGATTTACCCACGCAAAACAGCTCGTTGATTAATGACCCTACATTACCTACCCCTACCTGTAGTGGAGCTCACTCGAGGGGGGAGTGTTGAGAAGTCTTCTTGTAACCAGATTTAATGCTAGGCAGGAGCTAAAGTGGCAAAAACTATACCCCTTGAAGCTTAACCGATCTGTCGTCGAGCGTAAAGTTTGCAATTTTTGCAGCCAACTTATGTCATAGACAAAAAGGGACAAAACTGTTGGCATTATGGGCTGTATCTCAACAATGTTTTCAAAGTGAAAGTTTAAAGTCTGATTGTCTGTGCTTCATCGGTTGATCATAGAGACGTTAAGTGGAGTTAAAGAAAAACCTAACTTGACATGATGAGGAAGATATAGCGATATAATCTGCAATGTATGTGAGACCATTCACCGGAGGGGTGAGAAGTCCTCACAACCTCGAGCTGTAGTAATTCACAGCTACGGCAAAAGCGGACCAGTCGGCGGTGTTAGAGGTCATACCATGGGCCAACTTCCCTGCAGCTATCAGGGCACAAAAATCGCAAGGACGAAGGAGTTTGTGACGAATCGATCGATTTTGCTTCTTGTAGGTATTGTATTGGTTGTTTCCAATTAAGTTGTAAAACGTGATTGGTATCTTTTAGTCGCTGTTCGCTGGAAACCTTGTACTCAACAGAAATGGGATCCTAAATCCTTGCTTATTTTGATTTGTCAAAATTCATGAAAGATAAATCGAAATTAAATTATCAATTTGGTTAAGTTATTGAAATACAACCATTCTAGTGAATTCAAGGCAAGATAAAAGTCTCGAAAAGTTGAATTTTTCAGATGAGTTATTCATCTTGACGGCCACCATGAAAACTTGGGTAGGGGAACTATACCCTTTTACAGCCTATTTCTATTATCGGCCAATCAGCACTTTGAACATGAATTGCAGCTTTCATAAAGTGTTTTTGACTGTTCCAAAGTAATAAATAGCTCAACTAAAAGTGAGCAAGCAACACTCCATTGTTGATACATCTGAAAATGTTGATTTAATAGCGGAAAACGGCAAAAGTGATGAGAATTAGATACCCTAAATAGGGAGACTGGTCTAAGATTGCTAAATCGATCTGGCAACGTATGTTTGAGCTTGGCAACACTGATAAGTTTTGCTGGGCGTAATGCTCGTTTGGATACGTCAAACTCGTGTCTGTTTGGGTACGTCAAATTCACTTCGACCAGTCTCCCTATTTAGGATCTCTAATGAGAATTGGTCAAACGGTTTAGTGTGATTAAAATGGGTATATTTCCCCTAATTCTCAAAAAACTAACCTCAAATTTCTCCCTCTTTTCACCCCGCCAGCAACCCCACGCCGTACGGCGCGAACGACGCCGTGGTCGGCCTGCGCTGGCCCTGCCTGATTCCGAACTCGATGACGGACCTGCCGTACCTGGACGTGACGAACAGTATGACGGCACGGCACAACCCGGACGCGGAACGGCTTCGCTTCTGGGATCGCACCTACGAGAAGTACAACGGCCCCATCCTGGAGGGGCGCAGCTAGACGCGGATTCCGAGAGTGTTTTTAAATTAGCGTTAAAAAAAAGAAGAAGAAAATAGCTATTATTTCCGCAAAACAAAACAAGATGGAACTATTTTTCCAGTGCTGCTATATTAGAAAACAGAATCATGTATTTTTAAACATTCCCTTTCTCGCGGTAGATAAAAGTATGAGTGAGATTGAGTGAGTCCGATGCCAGTTTTTTTAAGTGAGAGATTTTTGCGGAAACCTTTCTTGTATTTGAAAATTCTAGTTCCCTAGTTGTGTAAGCCTTTAGAAAACTAGTGAATTCGTTGCGTTTTTTTCGGATAGTTTTAGGTGAACCAGATTATTGACTGACTGACGAAAATGTGTTTTAAAAGAAGATGAAATAAACGATACCTGTTCTTTAAAATGTTTTTTTTTTTATTGTTCCGAAAACCCTGGGACAAAATAAAAACAAAACAATAACAACCAATTTTGACCCGATGATCTTCAGATATCGAAACAAAAGTGGAATTTATGGAAATTTGAAGGCCGATACACAAATTAGCATGATAATTCCTTCGGTGCACGAATTACAGTACATAGTTGGAACATTAATTTAAATGTTTAGTTAATTTAAAATAAGGCCATTGCAAATATGTTCAAAGTTTAAATCTTCAAAATAATAATCATTCATTTTTTTCAGTCTAATCAACTGAAAACAATCGAAAATACGTTTTTTTTCTGTTTCAAAATAACCGTCAGTTTTTCCTTCGCGAAAACATTTTTGCAAAACAACTGGACAGTAATAAACAGTAATTTCAATTTTTATCTTTTTTTTTTTTTATTTTTTGCCCCCTTCCCCTCGATTTTGTTCAGAGTCGAAGGACATAAACTTAAAAAATATTTGCATTTGCCACGGAGAGTAACAAAACGGAGGTCATTTCAATAACAAGTCCTGTTAAAAACTTTTTTTTTCGTAAAATCGCGATAACTCGTGATGTTTATAAGCAAACCCCTTATTTTTATACATCAAAATTATTGTAATTGTCTGTTCTAAATCTTTGTAGAACATTGTTACACTCTGAAAAATAACCCAGCAAAGTTAGAAAAAACACGAAATTTTAAAAAGAACAATTTTGTTCTAAATGAAGAAATGACCCTTCTGGGTTAATGTAGATTCGAAAAGTACATTAAATTTCCCTTAAAATGACATGTTCAATTTTTTTTTCACAGTTGAGTAACGGAAAATGACAGAGTTTTTAAAACTTTTTTAGTGTTTTTTTTCGATGAAAAATACGTTTTTTAGGAATTTTGAGTACGCCATCAAATCGGGCGTCCAATTTTACATAAAAGTCCCTTTGATACCAAATTTCTATCTCATCACCGTTTCAGGCTGCAAATTATTGAAAACACCTCTTTTTCGCATGTTCAAAAAAGAAAGGGGTCGTACCGCGCCTCCGTCACGAGATATCAAAAAACGGATCTCGGATTCGTGTTCAAGGACAAAAAAAAACAGCCCAGCCAGTTCCCCTAATTTATTGTAGATAACAGCACTAAGTTACGTACTTTTTCTAAACAACTAATCAATTCTACTTGACGTTTAATCTTAGTTAAGTGATTGTAGATAGCCGGATAAGTCCTGCGACCCATCGTTGGTTAGGTTATTGGGAGACCTTTCCAATGTGCTCTGAATTTGGAAGATCTGTCAACCCTATCTAATGGTATGAATAATTGAGTTAAATTGATTGAGCACTGAAAGGGCGGATGTTGCTGTTAGGAAGGCACCAACCACCTAACGTTGGATTATAAGTAACGTTTTACCTGTAGAAGTCATAATCAAGCTTCTATAAATTTGCTTCAAAACATTGAAATTTGGACCAAAAAATGCTGAGAAAAACATCTTTAGATAGGAAAACAAACAGGAAAATGAGGTGTATTCAGTGTTAACATGACCGGCCTCCAATGTTATCAATTGAACATCCGTGATATTTTCTAATCTTTCTGGTAAAAATATATTCAAAATTCAAAATCAAGCCTGATTTGTTACTAAAATGACAAAGTTGTTTGAAAACAATGATCTCCTAGATTTGCGAGCAGTTCCAAATAAACGTGCATTGCGGGAATTAAACTAAACTTCAACACGTCTGTGCCAAATCTGTGTGAACGTGCTGCAGCAATAACAACAACAATCCGAATACGTCAAATTTGTTTTGGTTTGTGTGGTGAAAATTTGCACAAAGTGTCAAGTGTTGCATCGGTTGCATCTTTGGTTTCATTCAAGTTTTGAACATAATTCACTTCTGTTTTTGTAATTTAACTGAAACTTGTAGCGTAATTTTTATGTAAAAACGTTGCAGTAAGTAGGGGAAAATCTCGTATCTTGAGCAGGTTGATGATTCGGTCCAACGAGAAGGGAAAGGGTGTTTCATCTTCAGGCGTTTCATTTCGCTTTACGAAACTTCGGATTGCTACCTCGTTTAGAGCCCTAAGACGAAGTTTTTATTCAAAAAAAATCTTTGAGACAATTAAGAATGAGCTAATTATTTTGTATGAAGGAACGTTAACAATATATTAAATATACATTTGATTACATTCAAACTTAATTTTTTTCAATATTGTATTGTTAATTCAGCTGTACTAATCGACCAAAATGGACGGCAAAGCAAAGATTAAACCAGAAATTGCAGTCATCAAAACCGAGCCTATCGAATTCGAAGAAGCTCAACATTTTGAAACCCCTCTCGAGCCAATGCAAGATCTAGAAACTCAACCGTTCCAACCGGAACCGTTCTGCTCGCTATGCCTCCGGGAACGCGTCACAAACACCGTCTTTTACACGTTCGACGTTGAGTGTTCCGGCTCACTGCGCGACACGCTCAAGGACACCTTCGGGCTGGAACTTGCCCCGAAGAGATGTCACATCTGCACACCCTGCCGGAAGCTGCTGAAGCTGGTGGAGAGCTTTCGGGATTGTTGCTTGAAGGCTCATAGTTGGGCCGAACAGCACATGCAGGTTGAGCAGAAAGCAGTAGCACCTCCTGGGAGTTTGAAGTTGGGTGGAGATTCGTGGTTTTCCGACGGGACTGTGCAGGCGATTGATTTGGTGAGGGAAGCGATTAAGGAGCGGACTACGTTGATTGTGGAGTACGATAAGGTGGAGGTCAAGATGGAACTTGGGGAGTCGATGGTGGATGATGGAAGCAACGCTGGATCAAAAAGTCGGATTAAGGAGTGTAGAAGGTGCCACCGGAAGTTTGATGGACCGAGGAGTTATACTTCGCATAAGAAGTGTTGCAAGGGTGTTGAGGAGGATGACAATCTACACTGCTGCAACATCTGCTCGGTGTCGTTCCGAAGGGAGCAGGACTTGGAGACTCACGTCAACATGCACGAGGGGAATAAGCCTTACGAATGTCGTGTCACGTGTGGTGAACGGTTCTACGGGAAGAACCAGCGCTTTCGACACGAGAAACTTTGCCGGAAGCAGCTTGGCATGGAGAGGGAACCTTCGGAATGTTCAGATCCAGAGACGGACCATGAACCGATGGAGATCAACGAGTGTGAGCGGTGTAAGAGAAGGTTTGACGGCAAGCAGAGCTTGATATCACACATTACGCATTGCCAGAAGGAAGGTGACGCTAGAAGACTGTTCAACTGCGATATTTGTTCGATTTCGTTCTCTACAAATCAAATGCTTAAGGCACATTTGAACAAGCATAAAGGTTTGACTAGCTGTGGTTTCGGGTTTGCAAAATTGGTCTAAGCTTGATATATTTTAAGGTATTAAGCCGTACAAATGCCGCAAGTTCTGCGACAAGAAATTCTACGGTGGAGTTTTCCGATACCGGCACGAGAAGGTCTGTCGCGAGCTGGAGGTGAAAGCGGTCGAGTGTGCGGAGTGTCATCGATTCTTTTCGGGCCATCGGGGACTGCTGATGCACGTGAAGACATGCCGGAAGGATCAGCAAGACGACCGCTTGATGTACACGTGCGACATCTGCAAGATATCGTTCACCAACAAACTACAGCTGGATCAGCATCGTAACAAGCATAAAGGTTGTGATGAATTTATTTTGAGGTTAAAATTATCTTAAAAATAACATTTATTCCAGGAATCAAACCATTTGAGTGCGAGTTCAACTGCGGAAAAAGTTTCTTCGGTCCAGGGCCTATGAGAACACACGCAAAAATCTGCAGCCGAAAACCGGCACTTTTGCACCCAGAACCATCCGTCGAGGAAGTGCCTCCAGCAAAGCCGGAACCCGAATCGGACCGAGAAGATCCCAACGCACCGTTGGAAGTGATCCGGTGTGAAAACTGTGACCGGCTATTCGACAGCAAAGGTGCCCTCATGGGTCACCTGAACTTCTGTCGACCTGGAAGCACGCCGATGAACAATGACCAGCTCTTCTACAGCTGCCCAATCTGCTCGGTATCGTTTACGCGGAAACCACGACTGGAAGCCCACCTCAACAAGCATAATGGTGAGTTGTGCTCCGAGTTACTGCATCGATTCTATTCAGAATTCCGTTTTAGGCATCAAAGCTTTCAAGTGCGGCAAGTGCGGTCTAGAGTTTTTCAACTTGAAGCCGAAAAACAAACACGAGAAAAACTGCAACGTGCATCGGTGCAAAACGTGCAAGGTCGGATATTCTTCCAGTCAAGAGCTGGTAGACCATGTGAAGGAAGCTCATGCACAGGGGAAACTGACGTGCGAAACGTGCGGAGCACAGTTTTTGAGGAAGTTAGTTACTAGATGATGCAAGTTGAGTTTTTTTTTCTAACTAACAATCTTAAATTTCAGCTTCAACTTTATGCGACATCGACGGCAGAAACATCCGGAAGAATTTGCCTCAGTCGTAGAGGAAACTCCGGAGCAAGCAGCTCTATAATCTTGCGGTCTTAGCGAAAAACAGCACCAAATTATCCCGAAAAGAAAAAAAATTGAATCCTGAAATGTATTAAACTAATCCGTTTTTCTTTTCGGTGTATCACATAAAGTCCTTAAGTCCTACAGTAACGCCACTCTGAAGTCTCATCGTCCGGTAAGTTCGTCAAGTCGTCTAGTGAGTCGTTACTCGCGCGTTTAAGTACCTTTCCATAGCTTCGCAGCTCGGGAGGCATCGAAAACTAGTGTTTTTTAACACTCTGACAAAACCGAGGATTGGGCAGTTGTAGAAGGGCTTTGCAAACAATAACGGCTGAACATTTTGACTGGTATGGTTCGTAGAACCTTCCGTTAGAACACTTCAAGGGCTCGTTCGTCCTTTTTTCGCAGCGTCATGACCGTAGAGGGCAACCGGTCTGATCAATGTCTTGTCTCTTAAGATAGGAATCCCACCAAGCTTATTGCAAGCGAGTTAAACTTAGAATGAACTTTGTCTTAGGCGTCATCCATAAAGTATGTCACGCAAAAATCGGCCAAAATTAACCCCCCTCCCCCCCTATGTCACACTTTGTCACACTAGGTTGAACCCCCCCTCAAAAAGTACGTCACATTTTGCCAGACCCCCCCCCTTGTTTTCAATGGGATTTTTTTTATAGTTTTTAAATCTTTAAACTCTCATAATTTTGGTATTTTTGCCAATTTTAATATGAAAAAAACAATAAATTGTCTAATTATTAATTTTTTAGAATAAACATTACGAAACAAAAAAAAAAAAATAGTTTTGTATCTTTTAAAAATTAGAAGACCTGGTATAACATTCAAGTATTAAAAATCTTGAAAACTGTTTTACACAGCTTTGAATCTAATAATATAAAACCATTTATAGCAGTTTTCTTATGAACACCCTGCTTTCAAAGCATTTATTTTAATCAAGCAAGAATTTGCTGAAAAAAACTTTGACTATATAATAAATTATAATGTGATACCGTCATCAGGGGTAACATTGAGTCTGGGGGTGAGTTTGGATCCTACAAAAATACAGAAATTTGTACTTCTAAATAAAAGTAAGCAAACAATTTTAGAAAAGAGGATTTAATTTAATTGTGTACATTTCGAATTAATATTATGCAATCATAAAAAAACAACCCAGCGTGACGTCACAGTCTCGCAAACCCCCCCTCCCCCCTTGGTCACATCTTGTCACACCTACGGTAACCCCCCCTCCCCCCCTAAGAGCGTACGTACTTTATGGATGACGCCTTATCTGTCGTCCTCGCATTATGGGGTCGTGTGTCAATTTATAAATCCAAAAATCTGATAATGTTGATGATCATGATGGTTGGTGAAGATCTTCTGGTGACCTTGTTGTCCTTCACTTTCACAGTTTATTTCGATAGTGACTTTGGGGTTTCCCACGTGATTTCCTCTTTACACTGTGTTTGGTAATTAATTACTGAGGATTTAGCTGCCACCGAAAAACACAATGGCAAGGTGACCGGCGGGAGAACCTAACCAAGATCTTCTGCTTGAAAATCAGATTGCTTAACCTTACGGCTTGCCAACCTCCTGAAGCCTAGTGGTTACGGCTATCAACTCATAACGGCGGCAGCCTTAGTATTAAGTTCGTAGGTAGCAGCACCCGTATGAGTATAAAACGGCTGATTCACGTTTTCTTCTAGCATGTGATCAAACTTGGGATATTCCTTTGCGCCTCTTTCCCAAAACTGTCAAAAAAAATAAATAAAAAGTAAACCTAACAACTAAAAGCACAGAAACTTTAAAGTTAAAACACTTGGAGGCAAAAGGGTCGATGTTTTGTTGTGAAACGTCAAACGCAAACTGACAGTCACGTGCGCGCTTGCTGTGGTCATACCTCGCCATCTTTTTACACACCAAACAGCATTAAGTATCTCTTGCTCTCTCGCCAAACAAAGTTCTCTCTCTCAAAACTGCGTTCATTCAATATGATTCAACAACACAAAGCAGAGAGGCACAGGAGGCACAGAACATTACATACCATCACACGTTTTAACTCACACAGTGTTGGTCTTTCAGTACTAGCAGCAGCACAGGTGTGTTTGTTGCAGTCACACACAGTCGTCAGTGCGCGAGGAGAAGAAGGCAAGGTTTGCTGCGATAATTTTTTCCTCCAACACAATTCGTCGACGGACAATTTGGAACGGAACTTTTTTTTGTTTCTAATTGGCCGTGGCCAAACGGAACGCAACGGACCTAGGCCAGGTGTTTCGCGCTCGCGGCGAGATCGGAAGTAGCGCGACTTGGTCGTGGCTTGGAGTGTGTGAAGTGGCTCGGAAACAGGAAACCCCCGTCTTCGTCACGTCTATCGATTTTGGCTGGTTGGCAGCTGCTCTGCTGGAAAAATTCCTCTGAGCTGGTGAAACGTCATATGACAGCAGCAAAAAGTTGGATCTAATTTGCGCACAGGTACCCAGCTGCAGGTTGCTTTGTTTTCAAGGGTTACTTTGATAACAGCTCGCTAGTAACACTTGCCCGTTTCTTGCTGGTTCCTGCGATTCATTGAGGAAATTAGTATCGTTCAAGGTCACCTGCACGAAGACGACCATGTCTAGCCAAATTCCGCCGCTTGTTTGTCACACTCCGCCCCCGGATTTCGGGGATGAGGAGGACGACCTGCCGGACGATGATGACGAGCAGGACGAGTTTGATGATTACGGATCGACGGGGCTGCCCGCGGTGGCCAGTACGTCCAACCTGCCGACGCCCATTCCTCCGGCCTTTTCCGACTGCGAATCGGCTCCGGTAACGCCCGCAAAAGTGCCAGCACCGCGGTTAGAGTACGTTCCGGATGATGACGAGGGTGAGGAGGTCGGCAATGACAGTCACAGCTTGGATCTTCCGGTGGTGGTTACGGCGACGGTGACGGCAGCAGCACCAACAGCTACGCCCAGGATGGAAAGTCCGCCGTCGTTGATCCTATCGCAGCACAACTTTTCCGAGAATGATCTGCCGAGCGAGGACGACCAGGATGACGACGAGGAGTTCCAGGTAAGTGGCGGCACTGGGATTTGGGTTGAACTTGTTAACCGTGTAAGGTTGACAGCAGCATTGGCTGAAGCACACGCATTCGTCAAACCATACGAAATTGCTGCGGAGTCTTTTCCGGGAGAGATCCGGAAAAATGTGACTAACCGACCACTGACCTTACGTAAATTTCTTCGTGTAGACAATCTGGACTCCGACAGTCGACTCCAGCTAAACTTTATCATTTACTCGCTTTCACAGCTAAAATATATCTGTTCAAAAGTGTCAACATGCACGCTTATTGCGGCATATTTTATTTCTTTACACAACCAGCCGAAATTACGTAATGTTTGTATGGTTTTCAACCCTCTAATTTCTATTGTTTTTCACTCACTGACATTCATGCACGCTCTCTGAGGACTACTTTGTTTTGGGTTACTTTACACGGTTAACACAAATAGCACATTCTGGAACAAACTTCAAGCAAAATCCAATCGCAAATTTCCAGGACTTTGCCTTCCACCCGCACGTGGCACCGGAAGAGGACGCCGCGCCGACCGGTGCCGAGGACAACCTAAGCATTCCGTCGCTGCACCTGGACACCGAGCTGTCCAAATCCACCACGCCGGTGCAGCTGTCTGAAAACGAGGCCAGCGAGCGGAACCTCTCACCGCAGGAGGACCCCGCCGAGCATCCGCAAATCGAAGACGACGACGACGACGAGGACGTTCCGGCCGAACTGACCACGCCGGTCGTGGCGGAAGAGCTGGGCTGTCGGTTCGACGACAACACCGAGAACGATTTCACCGACTTTACGACGGCGTCGAACGACGCGCGGTCCTCGGCGGTGCTGGAGATCCCAACGGCCAACGATGTGTCGTTCGACGATGACTTTGCTCAGCTGGAGTCGACGCCGTCGGCGGACAGCAACTTTGTGTCCGGGAGTCGAACGACGGACTTTGCCACGTTCGACGCGGATTTCAGCAAGTTTGACTCATTCCAGGCGTCGTTTCCGGCCACGTTCGACGAACCGGTGGCGGCCGCGGCTACCGCGGTTGTCGTCAAAGAGGAAACGATCGCCGCGGAAGATCCCGCTCAGGATGATTTCGATGATTTCCAGGAGTTTGCCAAATTTCCCACCGGTGCTAGCGCCGGTGTCGCTCAACCAACTGCCACGGAGGAAGCTCCCGTTGAAGATGCGGATGACGACGATTTCGGCGAGTTCAGCGACTTTAAGCAGTCGGAAGTGATGGCTACGCCGGTGGTCGCTGCTCCGGCCGTAAGCATTCCAACGTCACGATCGGCACTGTTTCGATCGGACAGCATTTTGGCCGTCATTACCGGGATGTTCCCGTCGGTGGCGACTCCGGAGGAGGAGCAGAGTGATACCGGACAGAAGGATGGCGGAGGAGGACCTGCTTTGGAAGAGGACAAAGTCTGTCGCGAGCTGCGGGATATGGACTCGACGCAGGCGCTGAGCTACCTGTACAACAGCTCGGAGAGCAACAAGGCCTTGGTGAGGGCGCTCGGGATCGACTCCAGGAATATCGTAAGTTCTACGCATCCGGAAGTCATTTCAAACAACTTAAATCCGTATTTTTTGCAGCTCTTTGGTCCCAAATGGAACAGCTCAATGCCGCGTTTCGCAGCGAATCTCAGCTTTAGCCCGCTGGAACCGATCAAGCCAACGTCACAGGCTCCGCCGGGTTCCAGCGCTCCTCCACCAACGATCGCTGCCGCAAGCAACATCAGCAACAGCAATGCCTCCGTAATCCCGATGACCGGCAAGCAGGAAGCGGCCACCGTCCGACACCACGCGTTCGGGCTGGACCCGCTGCAGCCGCCCATCAGTTCGGGCGCTGTGCCGGGAACCGTTCCGGCCGTGCAGTTCGACTGGAACAGCTCGGGGCTGGTGAACCCGCTCGAAGGTAATTATTGTCGGCCCCCTTTTCGATCTCTACCTCTCTCTCTCTCTCTCATTGTCATCATTCGACCCACTTTATCCATGGTCTGATTTCATTTCCCGTTCACTTGGTTTGGCGCTGAAGGAAGACACTGAATGCAGAAATTAGCGTTGAGACTGTTGGCCGTCGATGTGCCTTCCGAGCAGCGATGTTAAACTTATCTGATCGTTGTCGTGATCGTGATATTAATAAATGTTGTAAAGCTCGTTAAGTTCTCAACAATAAACTCCTTGTAAATACCAAATTCTGAATTGATACCTAATAATATTGACGAGGTGCCTTCCGAGTTGTGAAGCTACGAAACGAACTTACACAATCTCGATACTGTGGAAGAAAAGCACAAATCGTGCCTTCCATTGCATTAGAGTACATAAATTTTGTAAAAAAGAGTGTATCCCTCTCACACCTTATGTAAACTGTCATTTGAGTGAGAGGGAGACACTCTTGCGAACAAAAGTTATGTGTCCTTCTGAAATGTTAAGCTCCAAATCTTGTATAAAAGTATCAAAATTTCGTCGATCACTCAAATATTGTTGATATCCTGCCGCTTAAATTTCTTTCTGCTATCCTGCCGCTTAAATTTCTAACTCAAATAAGATTGAATGAAAATTAGTGTGTCATGTGTCAAATTTAATTAACTGTCAAATGAAATCTAAATTTGTCAATCGATTATTTTCAAATGATGAGAATTAATGTAGATTTTTTTTTTTATAAAATTGACCTTATGACTAGACGAAGTTAGACAAAAATAAAAACTAGTAAGTTGTTTCTTGAAAAATACCAAAACAAATCAGAATTTTATAAAAGAAAAAAATCATGATTTGACAATATTTTAGTTTCATTACGTAAAATCATGATTATTTTCTTTCATAAAATTCTGATTTGTGTTGGTACTTTTATATATTTTTTTTTTGTATATTTTATATATTATATAATTTTGAAAATGTTGACATGTCACTTGATAAAATATTTGACAATTTTAGACCCTTTCTAGACCCATTTCGGTTTGATCGGAACTGCTCACTTTTGCCAGATGGTCGTAAATTGATATAATGTAATTTTTTTTACAATTTAGAATTCTAACTGCAAGTGTTTTGACACGCCGCTTTACAGATTTGACCATTTTCGAAAAGTATCTCTGTTGGGACCGATTCCGGATTGACCGTAAATTGGTCACCACCTGGTAACTGGAGCATTACAAGAGTTAAGAAACTTAATAATAAAGAAAAACCAAACTTGGTTTACTGAAGAGCAATTCCATGTCAAATAGGGAATTGGTTGTACCCGACCCTCTCCGATTTCAATGAAACTTTGTAGACATGTTATCCTAGGCATATATAAGCCATTTTTGTGTACATGGCGCCAGTTAAACTTGATAATAACATTTGAGAAGGGCGTAAGTGTTTTAAATATTTTTGTATTTCGTAATTTAAATATTGCTGTATCTCGAAGCCGTTGCATCGTATCAAAAAGTGGTCAGAGACAAACTTGTAGGAAATTTGACGGGCTTTCCGAAAAAAATACACTGAAAGAAAAAAACACTCCACTTTTATGAGATTTTTTGATTTTTAAGTTTAAAAGTCAAATTTGAAGGTGAGCCCACGATTTTTTTTCGTTAAATTTTTTTGTGAAAATAGCCTAAGATATTACAAAAAGACTCACGAAAAATGCAGGATGGAGCAACTCACCTAAAAAAATACAAAAATCATTTACTGAAACTATTTTTTAGAAAAGTGCTCTAAACGTCAAAATTTTCGAAAGCCAAATACGGGAATCGATTTTCCAGACAATTTTACATAAAAGTCTCTATATTGACCATTGTCCTAAGTCCAATCCTTGTGAAGTTACAGCGATTTTAAAAATAAAAATGTTGAAAAAATAGGTTTTTTGATGGTTTTTGGCAATTTCTATATGACAGACTTGATTTTTCAGTCTCGAAAATATTTTTACCGAAAAGCTCGTCCAATTTCCCATAAGTTTGTCTTTGACCACATTTCAATTGGATGTATGGGCTTACAGATATAAGCTAATTTACTATCCAGGTTACTATACTGCCCATGATTGCATAAATGTCCCATATGCATTTTCATCGATTTCGAGTTATTGATGCAGTTTGGTTCAAAATCGTATGCTCTTTCGAAAGAGCCTTTAACATCCAGTACTTTATTCTAGAAATCTGGAGGAAATCCAGTTTTTTCGCGAAAACTTAACACGTAGCCTTATGTATGGTACAAACTTCAAATGCGTTTTTCTCAGCTTGCTGTTTTTGCATATGGGACATTTATGCGAACATGGGCAGTATACTACACTGAAAAAATATTATGTTTTCAGTTATGAGCAATGTAATTAGCTTATATCTGTAAGCCCATACATCCAATTGAAATGTTGTCTAAGACAAACTTATGGGAAATTGGACGAGCTTTATGGCAAAAATATTTTCGAGCCTGAAAAATCAAGTCTGTCACATAAAAATTGCCAAAAACCTTCAAAAAACCTATTTTTTCAACATTTTTATTTTTAAAACCTCTGTAACTTTACAAGGATTGGACTTAGGACAATGGTCAATATGGAGACTTTTATATAAAATTGTCTGGAGAATCGATTCCCGTACTCGGATTTTGATAATTTTGACGTTTAGAGCACCTTTCAAAAAAGCAGTTTCAGTAAATGATTTTTGTATTTTTTTAGGTGAGTTGCTCCATCCTGCATTTTTCGTGAGTCTTTTTGTAACATCTTAGGCTATCTTCACAAAAAATTTGAACGAAAAAAAATCGTGGGCTCACCTTCAAATTTGACTTTTAAACTTAAAAATTGAAAAATCTCATAGAATTGGCGTGTATTTTTCTTTCAGTGTATTTTTTTTCGGAAAGCCCGTCAAATTTCCTACAAGTTTGTCTTTGACCACTTTTTGATACGATGCAACGGCTTCGAGATACAGCAATATTTAAATTACGAAATACAAACATATTTGAAACACTTGTGCCCTTCTCAAATGTCATTATCGAGTGTAACTGGCTCCATATACACAAAAATGGCTTATATATGCCTAGGATAACATGTCTACAAAGTTTCATTGAAATCGGAGAGGGTCGAGAAAAAAGTACCTAAAAATTCCTGTTTTGGGCTGGAATTGCTCTGAAACAGACGATGTGCCTCCCAAGTTATAATGTTACGGAAAGGACTTAAATCTGAGTTTTTGTTGTCACTGCATTCAATGTTTTCCTTAAGACTTAGCCATTTAATTCCACTTGCTTAAAATGAATTGAACCAATTCGACAATTCATTTCAAGTTCCCTCTACTCCACCTCCGTAATAGATGCAAATCCTACTAGAGAATAGAAAACAAAACAAATCCAAAGCTTGGAATAGTCCTCCCTCTGTTTTAGAAATTTCTTATATTGTGTGTTTGGCCAAATAACAACTCAAAAAACTCACGCAAAACGCTTGATTCGCTAGTTGGATTTGTGAAATGTCTCCACCTAAAACAATTCGTTTCCGTTTGTCCTCGTTTCAACCAAACTAATATCATCATCTCTTGTGTTCTGTTCTATCTCATCGCATCACACATCCATACTTTAACTATCTTTAAAACCATGTTTGAATAATTTTTATTGAAATGAGTATAAATTACTGTAAACATATCCCAGCATCACACGCACACACATTATTATTGGACCTAGAACAGCTAGAGGTGATGGCTAATCTAAAAGATAAAATAAATATTGATTCCTCCTCCTCCTCATGTAACGCTAAAATTGTGCAAACGTTACCGCCATTAACCTCCTCGACAATAACGAACGCAACGATGGCTATCAACAACAACTACAACAACACTTGCAATGCTACCAACTACCCTACCAATACCACTACTACCACCACAAACCAAAATGGCGACCGGTCTCTGTTGGATGAAATGAACTTGTTTTGCACTACTACCAAAACCAATACCGATACTACCACGCCCAATCCGCCATTACCGCTCAAACCCACCACCACCTCCTATTGCTACCACCAATCCTTTGTGTTTGCTACCAACACCACAACCACCACCTCTTCATCGCCATCTACACAACAACAAAACGAACTAACAACAACAACAATGGTAACGGCTTTGGCCACGGTACCGCCGGTGGCCGTTGGTGGCGGACCATTCATCACCACTAACAACTACTCCAACTCGAACAACAACAACCTGCAACAATCGTTTGATGATTATTTGGATCTTAGTAAGTCCCGTGTTTCTTGCAGCGCACCACGCTTGTGTAACATAGTTGTTGTATTTAAAGGTGTAGAGAATTAAGTTTATGTTTATCAACCTGCATGTGGGAAGTAATTTCAAGGTTTTGATAAATGCTTTTTTTTTTGTCTTTGCATGAATGATTTTCATTTGTTTTTATTTACATGCTTACTATTTTATTTTTATGGCAAAATTTTTATCGATTTTCTTATAATCTGGTTACTTTGCTGTCCATACAAAAGTGCTTCGAAAATATTCAAATAATTGTATCTTGAGAAGCGATTCTCTGATCGATTTGGTGTCTTCGGCAATGTTTTGTGTCCAGCAAAAATAAGGTTACATTCAAAATGGTGTACGGAAAATTTTATTTTTGACCAATTCGCTTTTTTTTATTTTGATTTTTGGATAGTTATCAACAATTTTCACAAAGAAATCCGTAATAATTTTTCAAATATAATTTGCAATCGAAAAATAATTCGTTAAAATCTGGATTATATTACGAATAACAGTAATTTTGTGATGCGTTGTGTTTAATAAGTCTCGATTTTCACATGTTGAATGTGGTATCCATATTTGTGTATCTCTTTATTTTGGAAAAGTTCTGCAAATTTACTTTTAATTTTTTAACATTTTTATCCGTCTTGAAATGAATAAAAAGTGATGCAAAAATATGTTTGAAGTTACCTAGCTCTCCATGATTTGGAAAATTGACTTTTATTTTTTAATTCGATGAAAATTTGTCCAAACATTCCCTATGTCAAAAAAGCAATTTGCATCATAAGTCAAGTCTTCATACAATTTTGCGGGCTGGTCATACAAAACGGGTACGTACATAAAAAAAAAACTGTAGGACTTTCGCAAAAATGGGTACACAAGACTTTTTATCACTAAAATTTGAACTACAAAAAAAAAAGTATTTTTTTATTCGAAATTTTTTGATATGTTTTAGGGGGTTAAACTTACATCTTTTTACCCATAGTGCATGATGGAGCAAAATCTGTTCTTGATTGTGGTTTTGGACACAATCGACAGAATTACAGTGATTACCTACATGAACTTCTGAACTTTTTCTTGTAATCGTTCGCTTGAACAACATTCTTATTTATTCAAAACGCTTTTTCATTTTTCGTTTCACTTTTACACTTCATTGTTTTTCAAAATTGAGTTTTTATGAAAACTTTGCTGAAGTCACCAAACCAATCAGAAAATCGAGATTTTTAAATGTTTTCATAGCGCGAATAATTAGGCGATATTGGAGGTCAGTATTTGGTATTAAAACACCCAAATTAGCTGTTTTAATAACACAAAACAATAACAGAGAAAAATAGTTCGGGAAATAATTCACTCTGTTATCAAAAAGTTATACATGAAAAAAAAAATGTTCCCGAAAACTCAATGATAGGTTTTTTTTGCAACGGTTAATACCTGATTTAGATAAAAACATTTCTAATGATTTGCTTAGTATAATTTTTTTTAATTTGCTTGGTTCCAATTAAATATTACATATTTGCAAATGCGGAATAAAATTAGTAAACATTGGCTGTTCAACATTTGAAAAAATGTTAAATTTAACAAAAAAGCCATATTAATTGAAATAAATAATAATAACAAATTGGGTTATGGACACTGAGAAAATTTTCGAACGAATAGTTCATTTCCTTGGGGGGTATACCAACAATTTAAAAATCAACTTTCAAATTTTTAACTTTTTACAAAAGTACCAAAACTTTTATTATTATTTTATTAAGTTATTTTATTAGAAACCCCATATTTCATTGGAAAAAATAATGTCCTGGATAAAATTGGTCAAAGTTTTTCCATGGTTCTAGCCACATTAATCGAAATAAAAATAATAACAAATTTGGTTATAGACATTGCAAAATTTTCGAACAAATTGTTGATTTCCTTTGAGGGTATTTCAATTATTAAATAAAAGCTTTCAGATTTTTACATTTTTAAATTTTTTTTTTCTTTTCTACATTTTGATTTTTTTTATTTTTAGTTTCCACTAAATTTTTCAAACCACAATAGCGTTGAAATTGAGAAAATTCCCTAAAACTTTTCCAAAGAAAGTATTGTGCTATCTTACTCCTGTAAAAAGATACAGCGTGCTCAAAACTGGTCTAAAACGTGATTTCCGAGAAAAAAAAAACGATACTTAAACCACCTCAGTGATTGGTGCCTTCACAGCAAAAAATCCGATGGTAAAATCGCATGCACATCACCTTCGTAAAAAAAAAACGCTTAATATTACACACTGCATGTACAATTTTTGTAAACAAAAAAAAAAAGTTGCAACCGACGGGATTCAAACCCAGCACCAATAGTAAGGACTGGCGCCTTGGCCCGCTCGGCCATCAGACCGATGAAGAATGGAAAGGATAAACGCATATATGAGCTTGACATTACGATCAAGTAGGTTTTTTATACTGATCGGGCTACATATGTCACATAAAATTTCATAAAATAATGCAAAATTTATTTTACACCCAGGCCTTTTTCACGCAGCTGGATGACTACCTTTTTTGCTGTGTACTTATGTTGCTGTCAAAAAAAGCTTAGACTAACGAGCTTTTTGCTGCCACCTATTGGAAATTTGAAGGATCATCTCAAAAAGCACTGCGGTGAAAGATCCGTCATAATTTTTAATAGAGTCTTAGGGGACCACAAAAAGGACCGAATAAGGCTAACCCGGCCAAAATCTTTGCAGCCAGTTCTGAGATAATCGTGTGGACAAAAAATCATTTCTACACTCATCCCAACAGACATTTGCTCAGAAAATGATTCTGAGTCGATATGTATACGTGATGGTATATCTAGGAGGTGTATCGAGAAATTAAAAGTGAGAGTGTGTGCGTGCAACATGGAGTTAAACTTTTCAAAGAGCCATGGTAATCTTCACAGCAACTTCACAGAAAGTTTAACTCCATGCTGCACACACTCTCACTTTTAATTTCTCGATAAGGCTTTCTAGTCAGAAATTTACCAACACATTCAAAGTATGTTTATATTACAGCTGGACGTTTGTTTGCATCAGATTTCCTATCTCTTTCTAGCAAAAGTTTTTTGTCAGGCGACTTCTAGCTGTTTTTTTTTGACTCACCGCCCGATATGTCAGCAAACATATTTCGCAGGGCTGTGACAGCTCCAGCTCGATCATTGTTTGCATCAGGACACTGTGACGAGGAGTTCATCATTTTTGGGTTAAACTATATTTTTTTCACTGGGGCTAGAAAGCCTTATTTAAGAAGTTCAATTTTCGAGTGATTTTATAGCCTTTCCTCAAGTGAGGAAGGCAAAAACACGTTTTAGACCAGTTTTGAGGACGCTGTATCTTTTCTCAAGGCATCAAAAAACTTTGTTCTGGTTTGATTTGATCATTTTTTTTTAATTTTCCATAAAACAACGAGCCAGTCTAGTGTTTATATAAGACCTTTTCCCCAAAAATAAAAATAAAAAAAATCTCTAGAATTCGTCTTTTATGACTTAGTTAATCGGACTGCTGTTTGCTGAGGTATACACGGTATGGCGGAAGCAAAATATTATAAATCGAGATAACCATGGGAGATTTGTACGTATAAAGTTGTGTTTCACCTTCCTGATTAGGAATATGAACGATTCAAAATATTCTATCGGTGAAAATTTCGTTTTCAGAAAAATCGTGTTTTTCGATATAAAGTACTTTGGGCGGAGGCGCATGGTGATTCTAGTAAATTTTAAAAACTAGTAATAAGCCGTATGATAGGTCGTATTTCAAAATGTATTACATTTATTTAACTTTTTAATGCAATAAAGTTTTGAAAAAAGTATTTTTAATCATTATTTTTAATTTTTATTTAGTACCAGACGTCTCCATTAGTATTATAAAACACATTTTTACTTTAAAATGCAATTTTCCCAGATAGAATATTTTGAAGCAAACATATTCTTAATCAGGCAGGTGAAACAGAATTTTCGACGAATAAATCTCCCATGGGTCATCTCGATTTATAATATTTTGCTTCCGCCATACCGTGATATAGCCATTTAAACTATACAAATTTGAGAAAAACGACTTTTTTTCAGTATCATCTAATTAGCTCTAATTCTTCAACAGACGATGAAACCATAAGATCGATTTTCAATATTAAACAATGAAATCTGCTCTTCTCATAAAAAAAAAACATTAAATTTTAGTTTCATAGCTTGCATTTGGAAATGCCCAAAATAATCGCTTTTTTGATCGCCTCGTTTGACTTTTTCAGACTGTAGTTCCAATTCACCCCAGTTGACGGTTCTATTTATTGTACCAATACCAGATGAATTTTGTAATGATTCTTATTTGATGATATTTGACCCTTTATCTAAACCATCCAATATTTTCGCTGTAATTAAAACATTAAAACCAGCGAAGGTTATGTCACAGAGTAATCGTTATGTGTTGACAGGTTGATAGAGCGTCCAATTTCCCGTCCCGGGAAAAAATCCCGGGAATTCCCGGAAAAAAATACATCCCGTTTCCCGGGAAATTTGTAAATTTTCCGGGAATTCCCGAAATTCAAGCGGAAGCATAAATTTTCTTAACTTTTTGGAACCAATATTTTGAAAACGCTCTGAAAAAAAAATATATTAAATGAAAAAACTCAACATTATTTTGTTCAATTATATTCATTGTAAAGTTCATACATGTATCAGATTATCAGAAATTTTTATATCAACATTTATTTCTGATGATATTAATTTCTGAAGCAACTGGAAAAAGGTTTTGCATAATGAAAATGATTTACTACAATGTAGGTATGATTTTTATAGAATTACTGGTGTTATTTCGTCTTAAAAATTTATAAACCCCTTACTGCCAAAGTAATGTAGAGAGTTTGTTTTACATTATTGTTTTTAAACAAATAATTAAAAAAACTACTTTGAATGGTTTGAGAGGTGCTCAAAAAATGAGTAAAACAAACACGAGAAGTATGGATTTAATGAAATAATAAAAAGCTGTACCAGTTTTTTCAAGTGCTGAAACCAGTTTGACTTGTTTTAGAAAAGATATTTTTTATGAAAAACATAATTTCTGCATGGTTTATTTTTTTTTTATTTCAAATGAATGGGTCAAATCACACTCTCTCAAACTGGTCACAGAGGCAAGTTCAAAGAATTGTGATTTTGGATCAGAACCAAGTTCAGAAACAATTTTCAATATATTTAAAATTTCCCGGGAATTCCTGGGATTTCCCGGGAAATTGGTTGAAAATTTCCCGTTTCCCGGGAAATTCGTAACCCCGGGAAATTGGACGCTCTACAGGTTGACCATTCAAGGCAAAAAAAAAAGCAAAGCAAAGGGAAACGGTCAGGCCTAATACTGCGTAAAGTTTACAGCAGATAATTTTACCATGGAATATTGAAGCAACAACGGAATTCTAAAACTAATTCGGTGGGCTTCAGATCGCTATTCGCTTTTATTTCTAGATTACTTTTTCAAAACAATCAATGTGCCATGGGTTTACTATGTACATAGGACCTTTTGAAAAAGTAAGCGAGATTTGTTCTTTGCTTTTATTTATGTTCAGCTCTGAGGATATTTAGGGGAAATATGCCCATTTTAATCACTCTAAGCCGTTCGACCAATTCTCATCACTTTTGCCATTTTCCGCTATTAAATCAACATTTTCAGATGTATCAACTATGGATAGTTGCTTGCTCACTTTTGTTTGAGCTATTTATTACTCTGGAACAGTCAAAAACACTTTATAAAAGCTGTAATTCATGATCAAAGTGCTGATAGGCCGATAATAGAAATAAGCTGACAAAGGGTATAGTTCCCCTACTTAGATCTGATTGAAAGACATCAATGCAAGGCCGTTTAAGAACCTTTTCTGAGTTTGATGTAATTTGATGTATTATTGAGCTTTTTTGAGGTATTTATCGGTTTTGGTGTAGTTAGGCAATATAACAATCATTTGCATGCTCATTTTCCGTATTCCTGCACGTTAATCCGCTTACAGCTGCCACCCACGCCGCTTCGCAGCACCATTTTCCGTTTGCACCAATTCCGCGCGTTCATGTAGCGTTGTCTGTTTAGATGTGTCTCGAAGCGATCCCGAAACACCCCCAAGTAACACTACTTTTCCTGTTTCTATCGCCCACCTCGATGACCCGATCAATCAACGGCAAACGCAGGTGTACAAGAGATCCTCCAAGAGGGTAACAGCGGCCAACAGCAGCAACAGCCCGACAAGAATGGGCCAAAGGGCCAAGTTCTGGATCCGAAAGTCGCAGAAGACGCAGGCCCGACTGCTGCAGATGAAGTAGAGGTGGGACCTCCGGAGGAGGTCGTCGTAGACGAAGACGGTGAGGAGGACGACTTTGAGTTTGTCGCAGCAGTTAGTAGCAGTAGCAGTAGTAGCGTAGTGGATCCACCAGCGTCAATTCCTTCCGTGGTGCGGACAATCAAGCTGCCGGAGACACACATCTTTACGCCGAGCAAGGGAGTTAGTCCGGTGTCGCGGGATTCGACGGATCGGATGGGGCCGGAGGTGCGGGAGTACCACGACGTGGAGTACAGTTTGGAGAAGACGACCGGTTCGAGGGCTGGGGTGGAGAAGGTGGTGGACGAGGAGGAGTTTAGCGAATTTCAGGCTGTGAAGAGTGAGGGAGGGCACTTGGCGATCGGGAGTGAGTTCAACTTCCAGCGGGAGGGGAAGGAGAAGGTTAGCAGCTATTCGAAGCCGGTGTTTGGGCGGTCGCCGACGGAGGAGTTGGAGCAGATGGACGATGAGTTTAGTGATTTTCAGGCAGCGGTTCCGGCGCCGCAAGTCGTGAACAAGCCGTTGAGCCAGGTTCAGGACCAGCAGGTCAACCGATCCGCGACCAGTTCTCCGCTGTTGTTGAGTCCGTCGATCTTGTTGCCGCAGCAGGCGCAACCGGCGCAGTCGTCCTTCAACTCGAACCGCATTACGCAGATCAACTGGCCCGATCCGGGCGTTGACGCCGACGAGCTGGCCCGGTTCGAGGCCGCGTTCCCCACGCCAAAGGTCTCCTCGGTTCCGACGATCTCGTCCAACCATTCTTCACCAAAGCATTCCCAGTCGGCGTCGGCGAGTTCCGCCGCAGCTCCGCAGGATGACGACGAGTGGACCGACTTTGTCTACTCGAAACCCGCCCCGGAGAGGCCCTCCCCGACCAACAGCAGCAAATCCAGCGGCCAGCAGGAGGAATGGACCGACTTCATCTACAGTACCCCGCCGTCCCAGCAGAGTCTATCGTCTAGTCAGAACAAGTTCAACTTCCAGAACTCGTTCGCGAGCGGGCCCAAGTTCAGCTCCTGGAACTCGCCCCAACTCCCGCCACCCCAGTTCAACTCCTGGAACAGCAACAGCAGCAGCGCCACCCCCCACTACTACGGTCAACCCCCGAAAGTGCCAACATTCCCTCCAACTTCAGCGTCTTCAGCACATCCTCCCCCATCCCAGCAACGCCTCCCAGAGCTGTCCTTCATCACGCCGAACTCGACGCCGTCGGCGATGCCCACCGCCGGAACGAAGCCGATGACCCACTCGTTCCTCAGCAACGTCATATCGAGCAGCAGCTTCACGAAGAAATGATTATTGCTGTACGGGAGTGGCGAGACCACTGGAGGAGGAGGAGGAGGATTGCGGCGCGCCCGAAACGTGGAGGAACCGGCAAAGCAGCGATCCGGACGGGTCACCCTAGCCGGGGTCACCGTTGGGGACGTTATCATGTAAATAGCGAGCGAGTTTCCCGGGCAAATGCATCACAAAAATTTGCGAACAAGAGATGTGCTAATATATGTATGCAAAGATTGTATATTTAGGCGAAATTTCCTGTAAACAGCTAGTGAAGAAAAAAAAGACATCCACTAAAATTTAATTTGTTAGTGAAAAGTAAAATGTGATTTTTTTGATTCCACCGTGAAATTTAATTGCGATTTGTTCATCTTTTAAATGTTTTCTTCTCACAAACAACTGTAGCTGGACTGCGCCCCCCTTAACTATTGTATTAGTTTATGTACTTAAACAAAAATCAATTTCTTTCCTCGTGTCGGCGTACCTACTTATCTAAATAAAATTAGGGAAAAACAATTACCAATTTGTTTTTCGAAAAAGAGAAAATAGTTCGAAAATAGCAAGCAAATTACCGAGCGTAGAGTTATGTGTATAGAGATCTAGCAGCAGCAGTTAAGGCAGGAAAATGAGTAATTAATTAGCGGTTATATTTAACAAAACAAATATTTATGTGTAAACGCGTGGCGCTTTGCTAGTTTGAATGCAAGCAGATTACACACAACACACACATTTTTAATCAAGTATAAAAAATGGGGTAAAATATTATTTATTTAGCGAAAAATACACAGGAACATTAAACTTTAATGGCGTGAATTGTTAATTACGGCTTCCGAAAATTCCATTTTTCGTTTTGAGTATCACAAATCTTTTTGGTACTAATTTTATGTAGCGTCTCAAACAATAACCAAAGACAGCGAGCAAGAAAGCAACTCTCTTTCGCTTCACCTTAATGAAATAAACAACAAAAACTTTCTCGCAGATTGCTTCCGTAGCGCAATGGACGCCGCAAAGGAGACGGTAGGAATCAAAAGGAAAGAGAGCTGCGCTCTTGCTCACTGTCTTCCATCGAGAGATACACGAGAGTTTGTCGCGTGCTATAGATAAGAAAATCGTGACGTAGTAAATGAACTCAAAGAACTCAGTGATCATATTGTGAGTCACTTTTGAGTAGTTTGACAGTTGACATTGCCTTTCTCAGGAACTAGGGGAGTTTGGGGTAATATGGACAGGGGGGGTAATTTGGACACCCCTTTAAAAATCACGTTTTCTTCGGATATAAAGTGAAAACGGCAATTTAAGTGATAAGGCTAGTACTAGTTATGGCCTAGGAGTATGGACAAACCAAAAAAGTTGGAATAGGTTAAGTAGTTTTGGTATAATATGTAAAAGTTTCCAAAGGCCGGTTGGCACTGCCTTAAATTCTAATATTTGAAGGTTAGGAAATAAGGTTTTGCAGGAGTTATATGGCAAAAAAGTGGACATTTTTTGTTTAAGAGGGATGCTTGGACGATGCCTGAGATATGTAAGTATAAAAATTGTGCATTTTATCCATTTTTATCATCAAAAGTCAAAGTAGTTATGTCACAGACATAACCGGAATGGCGTAGACTTACGTAAAATTTAGATATGTGGACATGTGGGTTTTCCATATATTAATTTGAAGAATTAGCTATATTCTTTAAATAGATTTACGGAATATGATCATGAATGGGAGATGGAATTCAGCTAAGGGCGTTATTTCGGGGTGGTTTTCTTTCAAATTGTATGTAGTGTTTGGTGGGAATGATGAACAAGCAGAACTCTTTCGTGGGAAAAATGGTGGCCCTAAAAAGGACCGATTAGAGTTGAATGGTGGCGTTGGTCGCAAGGCTCGGTCTTGGCATCAGGCTCGATCTTGGCGTCAGGCTGCAACCGGGAGATGTTCTGTCCAGATGGGTGATAGGCCGCGGTGGATGCTGCAGGTGCTAGCGTTGTTGATGGATGCGAAACCGACAAAGTTGTTTAGGAAAGCGTGTAGTATTTGCGAATGATTGTGGTGCGAAATTTAGATTAGGCTGGTGTATCAACCAAAGTCAAAATCGGCCGATGATAACTAAAATACGAAACATACCTTCGTGACTGTGTTAGAACATTTCTACCAAAAACAAGGTCAAGGCATGTGCGCCCAAATGTCGTTGTCTGTAAAGGATCGGAAAGCAGATCAAGCTTGAGGTATTCTTTAATAAAATCAACAAATTACAAATTTTCCGGTTTGAGGATATCAATGTTAAAATCCCCAGACACAACAATCTGGATGTCCTGCTTTGCATACCAGAACAAATTCCGGATCAAGAAAGAAATTTTCTGTTTGTATGTTGCACTTGGCGAAATATACACAACAACAAACAGTGTTTGAATCCCATTTTCTGAAACTTTTGTGGCACAAATATCCCCAAACGAATCAGCCTCGAGTAAAATTGGATCATGTTCCTCACTTAACTGCTCAAGATCGTGAGGCATGGCCGTCGAAGAAGACGATTTTTTCTGGAAAATTGCAACCCCCCCGGCCCTTACATTGGCACGTTTAAACTCAGCGATACAATGGTACCCCTCAATGCCCACATTAGAACAATTGTTCAACCAAGTTTCACTCAATGCCAGGAAATCGACTTTGGTGAGCAAGAAATCAGTCGAAACATCCAAATGATGAGCGTTTAAACTTTCAACGTTGAAACTGATAAGACTGGAGCTATGGTCCGTCGAATCCAGAAACTCCTCCAAAAAAATCGCTGTGCGTTACAAGTTGGTGATTATTCAGCCTTTGCTGTTCCGTCCTCAGATCCACCATTCGAGGTGTGTTGCACTGCTTGGCATGATAGAATTTATGTTCCCCTGATTAGGATTAAGTGTTCAGAATTGATCAAGGATAACTCTTTCGTGATTATTTTGGGTGGTCCTAAAAAGGATCAAATTTCTGAAAGAAAAGTTGAAGATTATTGAATTTCTGAAAAGAAGATTAAGTTATGAATGGTTATAAAGTTCTACGCCCTGGCATCCCAAGAAAACAAACGCCTTGGACGACTTACAACACTGGAGGAAACCATTTATAGACAACTTACAAACCCAAGGCGACAAAATCCTTAGACAACTTGCAACCCGGGAGGAAATCATTTATAGACAACTTACAATCCCAAGTTGACAACATCCTTAGACCACTTTCAACCCACCCAAACGTTTATGGACGACTACTCTACCAACTTACTTTTGAATTTGCGCTTTTGGACGACCCTTCAAGACGCACAACCGAATTTCAAACGCTGAACCCCCGAACACGACAGACTGGCGAACGCTGAGGGAGCCAAGCCTAAGAGCAAGAGATCTTCCCAGATTTGTTACTCTTGCAAACTTGCTGGTTTTAAATCTGGGTTGATCTCTTGCTCTTAGAGCCAAACTCCCCAACCCAACAGAACTTACACACCCTTAGTGCCAAGACCCGTGCCGACCCCTAATTGGACGGAACACCCATTCGAACGGCAAAGAGAGAAAAGAAAGAGACGAAGGAATTTTAGCGAGCCGAATGGGGGGAGGGGTTGGGGGCGAGAGCAGCCTCAGAAAGCTGTGCATTCCGTCGCCCCCCCAGACCAAAATTTGTTCCTGAAATTTAAATTCAAATTAGCTCGCTGCCTCGTCCCGGGTGGAACGAGGGATGAGGGCAACTCTTTCAACAGTTTGGAATTGGACACGACGAAATTCTTTCAGAAACGCTCGCCGCGAATGCGACGAGCTAGTTGTTGTTTCACAATCACGGCTTGACCCACGAGAGGCTCTTCAGCGGAAGGCAGCAGGCGCGCGCCTCATCTCGTTGATGCCTCGTCCCGGGTGGGACGAGGGACGGGGAGTGAGGCAACTCCGAACCACGGCAACCACGAAAGATCCAAACGGTCCGGCCATCGAGAGGCAACTGGCTGACGGTGACGTCGAGAAGGCGATGCGCGCTTCTTTTCCAGTTCTGGTCCCTCTCTCCTGCTGCTCTGGTCTCTCCTGCTGCTGCTGCTCTGGTCTCTCCTGCTGCTGCTGTTCTGGGCTGAGCTTTCCTGCTGCTGCTGCTGCCGGTCCGACGTCTGAGACGTGAATGATAGAATGGGCTCTGGCGCGCGTTCTTATATAGCCTTTCGGTCCGCTACTTCCCCTCCTTTTTCGCGGCCGACACTCGGTCGCGTTGCTCGGATGATTTTCCCCTCAAAATAGGTACTTGACATTCCCGTCCGTGAGTGGGAAGCGCTCATTTTGCTTGCAAAATCTGTGCATTTTGAAAACATTTTAAAACATTCAATTGTTTCAATAGTTAAACTATTTTGCCAACAATGAAAGTTTTATAGCAAATTGCTGAATAATTTTCGAATCGAATGGCACATAAATCGTGTCGATTCGATTAGAGGGAAGGAAGATATAAGCGTTTGACGGATGACGCAGTAATCCAGGGCCTTCGGCCCGGGTTTTTTGGAATGACACCCCAGTACCTTCGACAAAGACGTAAGTCTACGTCAAAAATCGCAATTTATGATAGAATATGCAATGGGGGTAATTTGGACATGGCTTGTGGGGTAATTTGGACATACCTGAAAGTCTACCTGTCAGGCAACAAAAAAGTAACTTTCATGGTTGGATGAGTTTTTAAAGGGATTTAGATAAATTTAGAGGGATTTAATATGTCAAAACAATCAAAAATGAATGTGAGCAATGAGAACTTTCACAAAACCCATATTTTTAAATTTAGATAAATTTATTCCAATATTCGAATTGATGAAAATCTGATTACTGCACATTTGGCGTTCAACAAGACTCTAATGTTGATTGCTTTTAATTAATTTCTTTGACATTTCTAATTTCTATGCTGGTTTACAATAATATTTAAATTTGAAGGGCTACAGAATATAAAATTAAAAAAAATATGATATTTTCAGGCTAATAAATTCTATATAAAGATTGATTTATATAAACATAAACGATACCTTAATCACTAAAAACAAGTATAGTGTGCCTGATCCAGAATCAATGTTTAAATCATTTCAGTATTAATGATTAAATTATGTATACTACACTGAACTATTTGTTATCTTCCTATTGAATAATAGTTCTATCACAAAATCATTATTTAAACCTTTGATGAAATATTGTGAGCAACACTTCAAAATATAAAGCAATTACAAAACCAGGTTGAAGGATAAAAAACATGCTCAAAAAATCAAATGTTAAACTTATTCTTCAACATGTGTCCAAATTACCCCACAAAAGGTGTTCATATTACCTCACAAGGTATGTTCATATTACCCCACAAGGCATGTCCAAATTACCCCACAAGGCATGTCCAAATTACCCCATAGGGGTGTTCATATTACCCCCACACAAAAATGTGGGGGTAATTTGGACACCTTTTAACTTTTGCGATAAAAATGGGTTTTTAATCAAAATTTATCGAAATGAATGACATTTTTCCATCAAATATGGTCTCTATTATCCTCTGGTGTCATCCACATTCCTTTAAAATATCCATACAGCCCGTAACAGAGCAATTTCCTTAGGGTGTCCAAATTACCCCACACTCCCCTAAGCTTTTGAAATCTTTTTCCAGATAAACTTTTTTCTCGTTTCCCAACAACCAGTGTGATTAGTAATAGACCAAGTGACGGAAGAAATGGTCGCATGTTGATGGAAAATTAATACATGATTTTCAAATCACCACGAAAAATCAATTACCCCAAAATTGGTCAAGCGAGAAGAAAAAAAAAACTCTAGTCTCAATATTTAGTTGTGAGGTGATTTTCTCCTCTCTTGCTAATTACTATATTTTTCGTCCATATTAACATGGATAGCTGAAAAAAAAACACAGTTAAAATAAACAGAATGGCTTGAGTAGGAAACGAACGGAGTGAGCTTGGTAGAGAACTGTTCAAAGTTCCACAAAAAGTGTTTTTTATACATTTGTTTAAAAATTTAAGTCTAGGGTATTTTGTAATGGTCTAGAATTTAGAATCTAAAATCTATAATGGCTAAACTTTTGAGATTTAGCAACTCTCAAAATGTCGTCAATTTCTTAATAAAAATGAGATAATATTAGAGAACGGACTGTCGAATTCGTTTGACAAATTTCTACCTTTTCCATGTTTTTTTTTTTCAATTTCAGGTTTCTACTGTACTGTTCTAAAATATTTTCAAACTAGGCATTTTAAGTTTACCCCTAAAGTGTCCACGTGGTTTATGGATGGTCCCTTTTGGCACGGAAACAACTAAAACCAAAGGATCCCAAAAAGTATATCATTATCACTTAAGTGGTCATAACTTAAGACAGGGTTGCCAGATCGTCAATATTGAGTCTATCCAACAATAGGTCGGATGATTATTCCGGACCTATTTTTCATACAGACAATTGAGATCCGGCTTTCAAAAAGTACATAAATATCATTTAAGTGGTCATAACTTAAGCCAGGCTTACCAGATCGTTAGTATTTTGGACTCATTGGGAAGGTCTTTCAACCTATCAAACGATACATAACATAATTATATTTGGTACGATTTCCGGCCATTTATCAAACATCTGGATATATGCGAAAACTTATTTTCATACATAACCTTTGAACTACAGTGTATCAAAAAATTGTCCGTACAGCCCTTTACGGAAACATTATTCGCTGTTATACTTCCTAAATTTTTAGGTAAGTTCCAATTTTTATATATCAATCGACGCGGGAGAATGTCCTCATTACGACCCTTACATTGATTTGTCAAAAAAAATTAATCAAAAAAATACAAAATCAATTTACTAATAAAAGTCCCAAATTTAGGCCAAAAAATTGTTCGTACACCTCATTAATCTACTAAGTTTGATTGATTTCTGATAATCATTTAATTAAATGTTGTCAGTTTGACATTTTAAAGTGCCTCCAACACACTTAAAGTGATTTTGAACTTTTGATAACTTTGTACAGTAAGTTTATATGAAAATTTAGCATAAATTTCCTTATTTATTTAAAACTTTAAGAACATGAGTATTTCAAAAAACATTTTTTTAAATTGTTTTTTAGTGTAAAAGGAAGATCAACTTAACATTTTCCAACAAAAACCGTCGAAAAAACATTCGAAATTTTAATGAATGGTGACTGGACGCTTCACTTCACTTCATCAACCTGACAACCTGACTAAGCGCAACGCAAAGTCACTCACGCGGTCTTGGACTCTCATTCGGCACTACGCCCCCCGGGGCATGGCCTTCCTCTAACGTGGGATTTCTGCTCCAGCGGTTCTGACGAGACAGGAGAAACCGGGACCGACGTTTTACTTCACCATCCGATAGAAGCTCAGTGGATAAGGCGGGAATCGAACCCGCGTCTCATAGCATCATCGGGATCGGCAGCCGAAGCCGCTACCCCTGCGCCACGAGACCCACGTTTGCATTCTACCGAAATTCCGATCACCTTCCCAATGACTGCACTCAAGTGATTGCTGTCACCACGCAGCACCGCAACAGGCAAACAAAAACGAGAGAAAAAAAAGAAAAAAAAAAAGAGAAACAGAAACAGAAAGAGTGTCGAGTTCCACATTCGTTCGTTTCAACTTCGTGTGCGTTCACTGACGGGCTCTTCGGAATGACGATAGTAACAGTATTCCTAATTCCAATTATAGCTCACCAAGTCGCGATGGCCTAGGCTAGTGGTTAGCATTTTTGCTTACCGATCCAAAGGACGGGGGATCGAACCCCGACTCGAGCGACTTTGATTTTTCGTTCATGTTCAGAGTTTCAAGATTTTATATTTCCTATACTTTCTCGTTGGGAGCAGATGGGAATCGAACCCAGGACCATTCGCTTACAAAGCGAACACCGTAACCAGTCAGCCACGGCCGCTCCTTGCTTATTTGTTTTTTCTAAAGTTCTAGTAAAAACTAGCTGATGAGATTCGGAAGGAATTCGTTTGGTGGTATAATTAATGAAATTATTATGGGATTTTTTCTTTCATGAAACCATAAAACAATGTTACTATACAATTATATTATTAAAGCTTGTTTTTATTATGTTTTCCATTAAATTATATTTACACTTATTTTGCTGGCGACTAACTGAATGCATAATTAAAATTGGTCTTAAATATCTATACACTACAATCTACTCATGATCCACTGCTCATCCTTCTCTTTTGTTGTTTATGGTGGCTGCGGTGCAAACTAAATGCTCATCCCCAATTAAAGAGTGTTGTTCTACCTATTAGAAGACTATTCGTAAACCTAACCGCGGTTCATGTGCTTAAGGTCTAAGTCGGGTGAGGAACGTTTCATTATTTGTTTTGTCCAGTTGCACTTGTTTAAAATTGCACGATTCTCTTCTACTTATCCGTCGTCTGTCTTGTTCCGTTCCAATTAGTGTCAATCTCGGAAGTGGGAGACTCTTCTTCCGGCACCCCGGAAGGTGTCCCCTCTAACGTCATTAGATAATCTTGTCATGCGCCGCACACACGAAACCCAAGGTCGTCGTTTTGGTCAGGTGGCGGGGGAGAATCTTACCTTTATACATCAGTTACTATCTAATCTATCACAGCAGTGAAGTAGTTGAATTGATTGCTCATATGTCCACACGTTGTAGTTTGTAGTTTGTTTTTATTGTCTAAGTTAAATGTTAACCTTGCTCCGTTCGATTGTTCTGTCTGTCTCGGAGCTTTGCACGATTTGAACTCGGAGATTTACCTTAAAAGACTGCGGCTCGCTGCGCTACAAAATGGCCAATTAGTTCAATTAGTTTAAATGCTCTGGATGGGTAATGGTAAAGGTTTTAAATGTCGGTAAAATTGATTTATCTTCAAATTTAAAAGGTTATGAAATCGTGGGACATCAATCTAACGTCACAGCAAATCATTTACAGTCAAATAAAATTTGAATTCTATGCAAGTCAAGTCGAACTATGTCCATCGATTCCTTTGTTCAAATAATCAATTTTGCATCATTGGTTTCTCCATACAAACTAAGAATTCAGAAGTTATTTCTATCTCGAAAAATAATGTGAAACTTTTGAAGTGAAACATCAAAGACGTCATAAAAATTTTAAATCTTGAAAAAGACATTCAATCCAAAAAGTTTATTTTTAAGTTGAAATTTGAGCTTTTATCCAATTAAAGCACTTTAAAAAAGGGGATTCACTAACATTACCACTGCTCTTGAGCACGTGTCGTGGAAATTTGTCTTTTGTTTTTGTTATTCGCGCTCGCACACGTGCCCGGCTTTCGACTTCCAATCTCAGTTGGCCAATTCGTTCCGAACGAGGAAGCCTCCTTCGACCAGTAGCGATTTTTCTTCACATTCTTTTGCATTCTTCGGCCCATTCTTCAAGTCTCACTGGGACTGGCCAAGGTTATTGTTGTTGTTGTTGTTCAGCAACTCTTCTGGTCTAGATTAGGGATTATCTTGGCGTGTTGGCCACTTTAGGCCTTAGCACCGTCACAGTTCAGCTCTGTCTTTGAGTCTTTGAGTCAACTACGTTACACCCCGAACTTCCACTCCCTCCCCCCATTCCTTCTACATGTTCACCTCCCACAGTTTGAGATAGTTGTCGAGGATTTCCTCGAACCAGGCACGTTTCGCCGGTTCCTTGAAGATGACACTGAGCGATTTGAGGTCCAGCTGCAGGATGGCCTCGTTCTGGAGCAGTTCGCTCAATATTCGCAACAGCGCACCATCTCCGTGCAGCTTCAGCAGACTGCTGTACGTGAACACGTAGTACGATAGCCGCAGCTTGCGCGAGGCCCACGCTTCAACCGTGGTGTTCCCGCTGGCACAGCGGATCTTGCCCATGTGTTCCACGTACCACGGGGCAAAGTGGTCGTACAGGTCCACCTTGGACAGTGCCAGCACTCCCCGGGACTTGAGCTTCTCCTTGATGTGGGCGTAGTTTCGCTTGTTGAACACAAACACCTGGTACAGCGAGTTGCCCGTCACGTACGAGTTGATGTAGTGCGTGCCGTACTTGTTCATGAACTGCACCGCCGACGTCGTGTCCCCTATCGTAACGCCCTGAACGCGCCTCGCGACGTCACTCTCCAGCACCTGGTTCGGTGGAATGACGCGGGCGAACTTGGCGCTGTCCCGAAACCGGGACACCCGCACCAGCACGTAGCAGTAGTCGTCCCGCTCGAGGTACTTGCTTTGGATGCCTAGCTTTTTGGCCGCGATCTCCGTGTGCCAGCCCTCGGTGTACGCCCGCCAGGGGCTGTCCAGCCGCTCGATCTGGAAGTCGCGGAAGTACGCCTGGAACAGCTGCCGCTTGTTGTCGCAGAACTCCATGTGGAAGTCCCCGTTGAAGATGCCCGGTTTCACCTCGTACTCTTCGGTTTTTAGTAGATCGAGGCCCTGTGGGTGGAGAGAGAAAATCGCGGTTAGATTACTTGATACGGTAAGGGCATCTCCACCGCAAGGATTTAATAATGTCGGGAATTTTCCAATATCCTCGAAAAATCGAGAATGCATGATTTTTCGTAAAAAAATCGAGACACTTTGGGAATCCCAAGCATACTTTTTCTTAGGGACTTTTAAAATATTTTCTAAACCAACATCACATTACTTACTTTTAGGTTTCTTTCACTATTATCAACGCAATAGATTTGCAATAATTTATATTTTAAAGTGTCAAATGATATTATTCAAGTTTGGTAACATTTTTGGCAAAATTTATGATTTCTTTCAATGCAGATTAAACTTGTTCATGAACATTTCTAGGGTTTTTTGAATAGGTTCTATACACATATGAAACAGAATAGCTTATAGGACCATTAAAAAAAAACTGATTTATTAAAAAAATA
Source organism: Culex pipiens pallens (assembly GCF_016801865.2). Lineage (NCBI taxonomy): Eukaryota > Metazoa > Arthropoda > Insecta > Diptera > Culicidae > Culex > Culex pipiens. The sequence continues at coordinate 95,477,272 of NC_068937.1, read as the reverse complement.
ACAGCTAAATAATCAATCAATTTTTTATCTATTTCAAATTAAATCAAACGTCCAAAACAGGAATTTTAGGAACTTTTTTACTCGACACATTTCCGATTTTAATGAAACAGTGTAGAAATATCGAAGTCCTTGAAGTTAAAAGGAAGACACTAGTGGTTGGTACTAGCAATGGTGGCCGACAGCTATAAAGTCAACTTCGTTCGTCTAAAAATATTATTCAAGGCTTATATAAGCCATTTTAGTGCAAATGGAGCCAGTTGCACGCGAGCATTACTTTTGAGAACCGCTTATGTTATTTTGTGTTGTATTTCTTAAATTAAATATTGCTGTATATCGAAGCCGTTGCACCATATTTAAAAGTGGTCCGAATTTGTGTTTTTGTTCATTTCTGTATCTAAACTTAATTTTTCACTCCCGACAATGTTTTTACCGGGAAGCTCGTCTTATTTCCCATAAGTTTGGCAGCATTTCAATTAAACTCGTTTTTTAGCATTTAAGTACAGTCCACATTCGATTAACCGAAGTTTTGAATATCCGAAGTGTAATTTTTCCGAGGCCTTCGGATTATCGAGTCTGGACTGTATTTTAGTATTTGGGTAATTCTCCGCCAACTCACACAGCAGTTGCCCCGACCCCTCTCCGATTTGCGTGAAACTTTGTCCTAAGGGATAACTTTTGTTCCTGATCACGAATCCGAGGTCCGTTTTTGATACCTCGTGAAGGAGGGGCGGTATGACCCTTTTCATTTTTGAACATGCGAAAAAAGACATGTTTTTTAAATTATTTGCAGCCTGAAACGGTGATGAGATAGAAATTTGGTGCCAAAGAGACTTTTATGTAAAATTGTACGCCCAATTTGATGGCGCACTCAGCATTCCGATAAAACGTATTTTTTCATCGAAAAAACACTAAATTTCTTTTAAAGACTCTTACTTTGAAGAACATTGTTACACTCAAAAAAATAACCCTGCAAAGTTAGAAAAAACAAAAAAATTTAAAATGAAATTTTTTGTTCTTAGTGAAGAAATGACCCTTCTGGGTTAATGTAGATTCGAAAAGATACATTAAATTTCCCTAAAAATGAAATGCTCCAAAAAAATTTACGGTTTAGTCACGGAAAATTGCGGAAAATAAAACTTTTTTAGTGTTTTTTTCGATGAAAATACGTTTTGTTTCGGAATTCTGAGCACGCCATCAAATTGGGCGGCTAATTTTACATAAAAGTCCCTTTGACCCAAAATTTCTATCCCATCACCGTTTCAGGCTGCAAATTATTGAAAAACACCTCTTTTTTGGCATGTTCAAAAATGGAACGGGTCGTACCGGCCCTCCGTCACGAGATATCAAAAAACGGACCTCGGATTCGTGATCAGGGACAAAAGTTACCCCTTAGGACAATGTTTCAAGCAAATCGAAGAGGGGTCGGGGCAACTTTTCCCGATTTCGTGTGAGTTGGTAGAGAATTACCCATCTGAAAATTATTTTTTTAATGATGTTTGACAATATTTTTCTGGGCTATTCACCCTTCTGTGGACCCCCTTAAAGTGTCCATGTGGTTTATGAATAGCCCCAATTTTTCATAAAATCATATGCCTTTTTCGTCCCCTAAAAATGTCAATGAATTTCTAATATTAACAAAGCCCATTTTGACATAGGGAATGCATGGACAAAAACTAAAATTGTGTACTTAATGCTAAAAGTCCATGAACCTTGCGTCTCCATAAGTCTTCATTGGGACGCTCGGTACTCAACACCAACCTTGAAGATGTTCTTGGTCGGCTCCTTGAACAGCCACGTCTCGCTATCGTTGTACGAGATCACCTTCATCGAGATCGACAGGTAGCCGTACCGGATGAAGATGTTGATCGCCTTCCCGAGACGCAACTGTGACTCCCGCTGACCATCGCAACTGTCCGGGTGGGTCGTCAACAGCAGCAGCGCCAACAGTGTGGCCACCAGCGACGGCCCCAGCAGTGTGCCCAGCACGTTCGGCCATCCGCCGAGCTTCGTCATGCCAACTTCGGCCGGGCACGCCCCCGTCGTCGTCCTGCCTGGGGGGTAGATCGTTCAGAGGTATCGCCGGTCCATTGGCGTTCACCGTGGTCAAGAAGAAGGGGCACCGGGTCACACCTTCATCGACGTCGTCGTCGTCTGCGTCGTTTTCAAAGTTGACGAACAGGTCTACAAAAAAATGGTCGACCTGTGTCAAGGTGATGACCACTCGCCGGGCTCAGGTGGTGGTGCTCTGAAAGTGGAGAAGAAGAATTCGAATTAATTATGAGAGGAAGGTGAAGATGAAGGTAAACCGATGACGACGAGTTAGTGCTTCCAACCCTACGCCGATGACGATTGCTGCAGTGGAGAGCATGAACAACAATAGCTTGTAGCATTCGCCTTAGTGTACCGTGTATCTGTATCTGGAGTTCAAGATCATGGTCACGAAATGCCGGCAAACCGGCCTGCAGGCAATTCAATGCTTGCGCTCATAGCTATTATGATACGTATACACAGTTCCTCTTTCAATGGAACATGGTGGTGTCAACAAGTCTAAGCAATATTTGCAATGGTGATGATTAGGCTTAGTGATTTTTCACGCTCCAAAATTGCAAATTTCACGGGGACGGTAATATCAAAACACAAAATTTCACGGAAATTTCGCGGAACGTGAAAAATGTAAAAATAAGTCTGAAAATCTTATGTTTATATCACATAAACTACTTTTTATGCTTTAGTTTATATTTTTCTTCAATAAACTAAATAAAATCTTCACTAAATTTGAACCTGACACAAAAATATTTTTTCTTAATTTCCAAAAAAGTTTGCATCTATTTTATCTTTTTACATTTAATTTAATTTTATATCAAAGCAAGATTTATTAATATTGTCCAGCCAGAATGATTGAAATAAATTTTATTTTCTGCGACATTTTGCTCAGTGAAAATATTTTTCAAGGTTTTCATCTCACTTTTCAAAAAGTAAATTAAAAATCAATGGGCGAAATAATTTATTCTGTAACGAGATATCCAAAATTTTATTCAAAATCATAACAGAAAACAAAAAAGGTGGGTTTTTGTTTAACTTTAAACGGAAGCCATCCACCCAAATAATCAAGTATCGTTAAAATTAAACAAAAAAAAATTAACAGAAAAATATGATTTTTTTTTAAATAAATCAATTCAATTTAAAAGTAAACTTTGCAATCTTCACAAAAATCTCAATGTATTTGTTCATTCAATTTTCACAAGTCTGGTTGAAAAAGCCAACATTTGTAAAAAATAAAACTGTTTTGATATGAGAAAAGCTGAAATCAAATGATTGATGGTATCTTCCTTGGGGTAACTTAAAGATTTTGAGAATATGTTTTTACCTTGAGTGATTTTTGTTAACATGATTTAAGTATTCTCAGCATTCACGCTTCAATTGAAAACTAATAAAATTTACTTTAAAAGTCTTTTTAGATGAATTTTCAAAAGGACGTAAGAGCATTGGTAAAAAAGCCCTTTTTTCATCGGTCGAATACTAAATACAAAAAATCAATTTCTTTGAGATTGTTCATCTACACGTCCTTCACGTGCCCTGAACTAAAAACAAAAGAAATATTGTTTAATTTTAAGAAAAACGAATATTAGTGTCGGAGGTCACGGTGGCTCTTTCGGCAATTGAAAACTCATGCGAGAAATATTTATTATATTGTTATTTTAAAGAAGTGATTTGAGAAAATTGATAAATTTCACGGGATTTCACGGAAATCTTCAAATTTCACGAATTTCACGCTGTCCGCGAAATCGTGAAAATTCACTAACCCTAGTGATGATGATGTGACGATAACTGAACGATCAAACAGGGGATTAAAAGCGTGATGACAAGTCACGCGGAATTTACTTAGACGACTGTAAGTAGCTGCAACAGCTGTTAGGAATCGATCTCCGGTTGTCGAGTGGAGCAGGTAGTTTGAGGAAAAGTCAACAAGCTGCACTTGAACGGTAGCAGAAGCAAGTGGTTGATGATAATATAGCACATTCGATGTTTGTGTCGTACTTTGAACAAGCAAGAAGGAAAATATTGTTCTGTACAGCAAGAAATAAATTTCAATCCACACTTGAAAATGCTTTACGTGGAATATCTGGGAGAATCAGTTGACTTTTATGAGCCTTCTGAGTCTCCATTTTTTTGAGAAGCTTAATAAAAATAAAGCCCATTGCCAATATTTTTCAAATGTTATGTCACCCTTCCTTCAAAGGTTACTCTTAATTCTCCGATTAAAAAAAATCGTAGAAAAGAGCGGAAATTTTTCCAAAAAATAAAGATAAATTATGTTGAAAAATGAGGGCTAATTAGATGACACTTAGAAAAAAACTCATGAAATAAAAAAAATATAGGCAAATTTCCCAATCTTTCATGTTTTTAAGAGTGCTTTTCCTTCATAAGGTATTTTTAAAAATGGAAAAATAATCAACAGTTCTCGAGATCTCTCTACTACTATTTTCATTTTAATCTGTGAAGTAAATTTTGACTGCATATTTTTACTTTGTTTGCAAAAATTTAAGATTTTTTTCCAAAAATCACGTTTTTAATCACAATTCTGATACCAGATTTTGCACCATTTAAAATTGTAGTGCAACATTTGCATTTTTAATTCGCTTTACCCTTTTAGGCCCGGTGGGTCATATATGACCGAAATATCAAAATTTCCAAAACTGGCCTAACATTTTCGTATGGTCATAATAATCATTTTCTTATCATTTACTACAAACATTCAATATTACGCCCTTTTGAAATGTTAGTCTTGATTAAAAAAATGAAAGTGTTTTTTCGAAAAGATCAGAAAATTTCACGAATGTTTCATATTTTAGCATTGAAAATCGGACCATTAATTGCTGAGATATCGACATTAGAAAATGGTGGGTTGTTTGGGTGAAACTTATAAAACAACAATTTTCCTGTTTTTAAGCCTTTGCATGGCAATATCTCAGCAACTAAGTGACGTATCAACAAAGTTCAAAAATGCAAAATATAGAGAATTTTCTCAGCTTTTATTTTTTTTTTCAAAAGTGGGCAAACATGTGCACTAATTTAAAAATTTGAAAAACTGCGACTATTTTCAAAAAAAGTTACCTAAAAATGGCTTTAACTTGAAAACGGCGCACTTTATCAAAAAATGAAGTTGAATAATGTTTGCGACTAATATTTCATTTTTTTGAAAAAATCATCATTGATTCAAAAATTCATAACTCGGTCAAAGATTTTTTGCCTATTCTGGAAATTTCTGAAATGTTGGCATTTGATGTCCCCTAAAACATATCAGAAAATACAAATAAAAAAATAAAAATTGTGTTTTTTTTTTTGCAAATCAAGTTTTAGTGACAAAAAGTAAAATAAAAAATCACCAATTTTTTTTACCGTGTATCATTTGTTTTCAGTGTAGTCCTTATCCATACTTACAACTTTGCCGAAGAAACCAAATCGATCAAAAAATTCCTTCAAAAGAAACAGATTATTGAATTTTCATATATCATTTTTGTATGGACAGCTGCCAAATTTGTATGGAAAAGTATATGGACAAACAAATGATGCAAAATGGCTTCTTCGGGCATACCGAAGGCACCAAAAAAGTTTCAGCCGGATAAAAAAATACAAAAATTAAAATTAAGAAAAAAAGACCGATTTCGTAGATAAATGCTCAGATACAGATTTTTAAACATTCACATGTCCATTTTGTTGGACCAGTCCGCAAAATTGTATGAAAATTGAAGACTTGTTTGAAAAAACGATTTATGAAAAATGGGTTCTTTTGACGTAGAGAATGCAGGGACAAAGTTTCATCCAAATAATAAAAAAAAAACAGAGAGATGTCGATTTACTAAAATATTCAACTCTAAAATATTGAAACTATTCCCTCGATTCGCTACTTTGGGTGTAAACTGAAATGATCTGGCAACCTTTCCTTATATAAACGAGACATAAAAGAAAATTATGGAATCTTAAATGACAGTTTCTTCCGAAATCGGGAACTAATATTCTTTTTCAAAGATTATACAATAAGATGATCTGGCATCCCTGTCAAACTACAATTGATGCTTGCCATTGTCATTGGCTGAGAATTTTGACAAAATAAAACCAAAAAAATCACTAATTTGGCCTATTTTCCGTAATTACTTTTCAATAAGGCGTACCTACCCTCTGTCAAAAAGGGCAAAGTTACACCCTATTGAAATGTTATAACGGACTTGAGGAAATCAGAATCGAGAAAATCATTTCCAAACTAGTCAGGTTCTACGGTGCATAGAGTTCCACTGACCCAGTTCTGCTCGTGCGGTACTCCCCGTTTAAATGACCAAATATTTTCCCCCACAAGAATCGAAAGTGGTGGTCACCTGCACGGTGTTGGTCGGTCAGTTGCAAAGTTGCGCTTGATCGCGTGCCCCTTCTGTTTTTAATTTTTATTTTGTTTTGCATTTTTTTTTGCAAGATTCAATTTCGCCCAATGAAAGGGAAAGGCTGAGCAGTGTGCAAAATGGAAAGGTGTCCCAAATTGGGCCCAATGGGTCGTAACGAAATTGTGACGCCACCCGAAGGCCACTCGACGGTGGTGTCTCAAGGTCGGCTTGATTGGCCAACGGGGTAACGTCATGATTCGAAATCCGGACACTTAGTACCATATTACTTTTGTTATAGCTAGAAAAAAATCATGTAATAAGTTGGAAATGTAGAAATATCATCAGGATGTAGTATAAACAGTCAGTTTCAAGAAAATGCATGCAAAATATGTCTTTTCAAACAATTTTTCATCAGAATTTCAAAATTAAGATGACTTGTTGTGCTTCGAATCCCGGACACTGATAAAAGCTGATTCGAAATCCGGACACTTTTGCTTCGAATTCCGGACACTCGATTTTACTTATGAATCGCACAAATTTGGACTGAAATGTTACTGAATTGCATTCTTTAGGTCTCAAATAAGCTGTTAACATCAAAACAATCGATAGTTTATATAAAAAATTGCTAGAATTTAAGGAAATCGTAACCATAAATTTCTGCTTTGCCTTCCCGGTGCATCGAACGCCTATGAAATATTTCAAGTGAAATGTTTCGCATTTTTGGTAAATTTATAATTTTATTGTATTTAATTGTTTTGGCATTAACTACAGCGTTCAAACAAACTTTAAATGAAAGTTGATGTTGGAGTTCATCAAATAACACCGTTTAGACATTCATAATGCGAACTTATATCCAAATAATTGATAAAACAAGATGAAGTGTCCGGGTTTCGAAGCGTCCGGGAATTCGAATCATGACGTTACGATGGGATGGTTTCACTGGTTTTGGGAGGGATCGTAAATGGTGGGATGGCATTCGAACGTGACACGTGATTTATTGTAATCTTTATAGTTGAAAGCATTGTTAAATACTATCTTAATTTAAGATTTGTAACATAAGTTCGTGTAATTTAAGGCTACAATATTGCAATATTTTTCCAAGTGCAACATTTCTTGACTTTTTTTTGATAAGGTCCTATAAACAAATGTAAACATTGAGTGTATCCCGCTTACTCCGATGGACTTTGACATAAGGTGTGAAAGGGATACACTCAATGTTTACATTTGTTTATAGGACCTTATCAAAAAAAAGTCAAGATTTTTACTTCGACACAGTTGTCAATTCAATTTTGTACCTTTTTTCAGTCTCGTCAACTTTGTGTCGAGTTGGAATTTTATGATACTACTTATTTGCGCAAATGCGGGTCATTTCAAACAGCTTTAGCGGGCATAGGTAGTAAACAGTAGGCTGTGGCGGCTCTGGCTGGCTGCCCGGCTGACAAACTGTCCCCAAGTAGGCGAATTTCAAGTGCATCTCGTGCGCAGCTGATCTACGCGGTCGGTCGGTCGTAGCCTACTTGATGTTTTGCCGTTTTGTGTTGACCTTGGCTTAGCTCTTTCTATCTCTGTGTTTTAGCATACGTATCATTTTTATGCCCGCACCGCGCAGGTAAAGTAGCGGTCTACTACACGGAACGACTAAGGCATTTTATTACCTGATGGACGATCTGTTTGTGTGCCGTTAGTAGCGGGGTTTAAAACAACTGAGTAATAGGACACTTTGGCCCGGCACGGGTGGCATTTGTATAAAAGCCGGAAAGGTCGCCGAACGACCGGTGAATCAGTGATTTGAATCAGCTTAAATTCCTGCTAAAACACAGTTATTCAAACTACACAACTGTGTTAGCAGGAATTTAAGCGTTATTTTTAATCAGAACAAAACCAAAGACGAATGACTGAAGGACAGCGAAGTTTATGATTAAAAATAATTTCAATTTCAATGAACATGTAGTTCTCGGTATAGCAATAGACCCAAAAAGTGTCCACATGGGTTATAGATGGTCCTTATCCAAGAATGAACAAAAAAGTTAATAGTTCCGAAAGTCATTTTTATCAAAATTTACTACTTCCAACCTGTTGAGGTTATTTGTTCCCGTTTTTCAAAGTAATTTTAAAATAAGCATAAGAGCAATTGGGTCCTAAAATGAAGCTTAGATTCCTGATATTATTGTTTACAGCGATTAAACTTATTTTTCTGAGTACACTGACCCTTTGTACGACCACAAAGGGTTTAAAATGGATTTTTAAATCAATTTGGAAAAAATAACCTCGCGGTTCTTCTTGACAGAAAAGTTCCTACTTGACAGCTCATTCCAAGGGGACCATAGTTGATCCATCGAAAAAATGTTGTCTTGTCAATTTTTTTTTGCATTAAAATTTAAAAAAGTGATCAGAAATGGTTTTTAATCGTGTTTTTTACCGTTGTACATAAAAATTGACATAGGGCTTTAGTACCCAATTCCAGCCCAAATCAGGATTTTTTCTGGTACTTTTGTACCCGACCCTCTCCGATTTCAATGAAACGTTGTACACATGTTATCCTAGGCTTGTATAAGCCATTTTTGGGTATAAGGAGCCAGTTGCACTCGAGAATGACATTTGAGAAGGTTGTAAGTTATTTTTTTGCATCGTATCAAAAAGTGCTAAACTGGTAGAAAATGGATGGGCTTTCTAAAAAAATTACACTGAAAGAAAAATACACGCCCCCTCTATGAGATTGTACAATTTTTAAGTTTAAAAGTTAAATTTTAAAAAAAAAATTTTTTTGAGAAAATAACCAAAGATGTTCACATAAATGTCCCATATGCAAAAAAGCAAGCTGAGAAAAACGCATTTGAAGTTTGTCCAACACATAAGGCATAACTCAAAAATGATGAAAATGCATATGGGACATTTATGCGGTCAGGGGCAGTACAGCGCCTTTAAAAATAATAATGTTGGAAAACAGGGGTTTTGGCCATTTCTATATGACAGACTTGATTTTTCAGTCTCGTACATATCTTTACCGAAAAGCTCTTCCTATTTCCCATAAGTTTGCCTTTGACAGCATTTCCATTGAATGTGTTGGCTCACAAATACAAGCCTTTCATAAAATCGTTTGGGTACCCAAGATGACAGAAAATCAAAACCTTGGGGATCATGTCCGGTACAGTCCGCAAAAATGAGCGATTTTGTTACAGTTTAATGCCTATATTCAAATCAATAGCTGAAAAATTAATCTTTTAGATATTGTTTTTGAAAAGTGCCTAAAGAATTAGCTTTTCATCACATCAAGAGTTTCAAATAAGTATTTTATGCAAAATGATTTTTTGATTAACACTTGTGTTACGTAACGAGGCTCTGTCTAGTTCGTTAAATTGACGAGTGCTGAAAAAAATAGGTTGGCAACTAACTGCGTACGATATTTTTTTTTGAAATATTAAGCTTAGTTTGCATATAAAAACATCAAAAATTACAACAAACGATATTTAAATACTCAGATTCCAAGGCGAACAAGAAAGATCACAAAAACCTGTCAAAATTTCAAGGTTTTTCCCCAGTCTCTTTCCGTAGCACCCTTAATTTTGCGCCATTTTTTTTTGCTCAAAACTTTTGCCAACAAAGGTCCACTGACCGCCAATAAATGGGGCTTGTTTACTTCGATTTTTCAGGTCTGTTTTTTTTTCTCTGTCGAGACGAGGGTTTGTTTCAATTTCAGCGCTAAGCTTTTGTCTGTGGTTACTTCGATGACGGTGGCGGTGAGCAAACCCCAAAATGAAAGTGTGTAGGTCAGGGGTGCTCAAAGTTTTTGGTAGCCGGGCCAAATTTGAAGCTCAAATGAGCTTGCGGGCCAAATGTATAAAATTGGATATTTAATAAATGAAATAACGTTATTTAAATTTAAAAGACTAAAAAATTCATGTATCAACTGATGTTTTTTTTTTTTAATTTCTGTTATTTTTTGGGAAATGTTTGGAAATTAAATATAATAGTAACCAGAAAATGACAGCTGTCCTTCAATTTTGTAGATTTTATTTGTATCTTGTTGTTTTATTGGGTACGATAACTTGTTAGTTAAACTATGATCAAGTCAAAGAGGGAACAAGCCGGAAATTTACATTTGATCCAAAATATAATTGTATAAGGTATTTGAAAAAACTTTATTTCTTTCTAAAACCGACTTAATTTAAACATAACATGTGAAAAATTTAAGAATATATTATTGAAAATCTAATAAATAAGTTTCAAAGTAAAATATGTACTCAAAATTGTTCACAAAATACCGTATTTTTTCGAAAGTACTCAGATTTTCATAATTTGCAATATGGGTATCAAACGAAGCGAATTTTTGTATGCTATTTTTCACAAATTACTGTATTTTTTCGAAAATACTGAAATTTTCAAAATATGCTATATTGGTATCAAACAAAATGAAGTTTTGTATGCTCTTTTCACTTTATATCAAATTACCTTTTTTTCAAAATTAGGCTGGTACAAATATTTTTAAAAGCTTTTGTCACCCCCCCCCCCCTTCAAAATTGGCCCTAAAAATCAGGGGGCAAAAAAAATATTTTTACAATAAACTTCAAAATTTCAATGAAAATTCAAGTGCAACCAGCTGAAATCAAATTAAAATACATTCTCCTGTGTTTAAAATCATTTTTAGCATGTTTTGGTTTATTAAAAAATCTTAAGATTTTTTGAAAATTTTCGATGCAAAATCTTTTTTTTTTCGATACAATTTTTGTTTTTGTCAGTTCTTAGATTTTTTGAAAACTAATGTAGCAAAACAACTGAACTAGTGTAAAATGAATTTTAAAAACTTTTTTCATTTAAATGTGAAGACTATGGCTTGTTATTTAAATTTTTATTTTTTTTTTATTTTTTTGCCCCCCCCCCCCCCCCTTGACCTCGGCCAGGGCCGAGGGACAAAAACTTTTTTAAATATTTGCATCGGCCTTACTGAAATTTTGAAATTTGCATATTTTCAAAATTTGAGTATTTTTGAAAAAAAAATTGGTAATTTGTGTAAATTTTAGTATTTAATTTTTTTTTAAATTGAAAAAGCATTCGAGATTTCAATTCGTTTGTTTGACAAATTATGAAAATTTGAGTATTTTCGAAAAAATACGGTATTTTGTGAACAACTTTGAGTAAATATTTATACTTTTAAACTTACTACATTTTAAAAAATATATTCTTAGTGAAAGCATTGAAAATTCAACATGATATGGTTTAATTATTCGATTTGGGAAATATTTCAAAAAAATCGTTATTCTTTCATTATCGGCGATAAGATTATCGTGGAATTATCGAAATAACAATAACCATTATCGTTATCGTCAGACGATAATATTATCGATTAAAATCCTTGATATTTGTGTCGTAAAATGAGGCTCGAAAAATCTATAAATCCTGAGTCTTTTTTATTTAATAATAATATTTAAAAACAGATAAGCATAAAATGTTTAAAATAAACATTCATTTTGAAAAAATATAAAAATATAAAATCATTTTACAAATAGTCAACGGGCCATTTTACATCATCATTCAAAATGGGTCTGCGGGCCACAAAAAATCACCAGGCGGGCCACGTTTGGCCCGCGGGCCTTACTTTGGTCACCCCTGGTGTAGGTCGTCGCGCCAATTGCAATCGTAATGGGGAGGGCGCCGTTACGAATTTTGCCCACGTGTTCAGGGCGTATGGCTGTTTGTGGCCAAGCAACGACATTTGAATGTTTGATTAATTGTAATAATAAAAAAGCAACTTCCAGTGTGTCAATGAAACGTAACTGTACCGTGCGTTCAAAATTACGATCGATCAGAACAAGAGTAAGATCTGACACCAGCTTTAAGAAGACAGCTACCAATTAAGAGCAGGTTCTCCGGACCGGATCCCGCGGTTTTCCTTGGGCACGTTCATTAATCCTTTAACCCTCCTTTTTTGTGTTGTGTTCCATTCTCACGTGTGCATGTAGAACAAATGAGATAATTATCGTATGTGACGAAAAATTGTTGAAAAAAAAACGGACGATGAAAAAACTGAACGAGTTTTAAAGTGATATTATACGCTATAAACTGGAACGACCCCGGCCAGCCCCAAGATGGGCTTGACTTTGTTGAATTATTATTCGTTCTGGTCCAGTGTAAGGGTATGAAGACTTTTGAAAAAATATAAAAATATGAAATCATTTTACAAATAGTCAACGGGCCATTTTACATCATCATTCAAAATGGGTCTGCGGGCCACAAAAAATCACCAGGCGGGCCACGTTTGGCCCGCGGGCCTTACTTTGGTCACCCCTGGTGTAGGTCGTCGCGCCAATTGCAATCGTAATGGGGAGGGCGCCGTTACGAATTTTGCCCACGTGTTCAGGGCGTATGGCTGTTTGTGGCCAAGCAACGACATTTGAATGTTTGATTAATTGTAATAATAAAAAAGCAACTTCCAGTGTGTCAATGAAACGTAACTGTACCGTGCGTTCAAAATTACGATCGATCAGAACAAGAGTAAGATCTGACACCAGCTTTAAGAAGACAGCTACCAATTAAGAGCAGGTTCTCCGGACCGGATCCCGCGGTTTTCCTTGGGCACGTTCATTAATCCTTTAACCCTCCTTTTTTGTGTTGTGTTCCATTCTCACGTGTGCATGTAGAACAAATGAGATAATTATCGTATGTGACGAAAAATTGTTGAAAAAAAAACGGACGATGAAAAAACTGAACGAGTTTTAAAGTGATATTATACGCTATAAACTGGAACGACCCCGGCCAGCCCCAAGATGGGCTTGACTTTGTTGAATTATTATTCGTTCTGGTCCAGTGTAAGGGTATGAAGACTTTATAGGGTTCTCAGAATAGAACAGGCGAGAGACAAAAAGCACCTGTATAGTTTATTACAGGTGACGTACGTTTAGGGGTTACATACATGTAGAAAATCAAAAAATTTCATAGATATGACATGATTAAACTGAGTTAGAGACGATTTTAAGCTCAAAATTTTGCCGTGCGCAAAGCGGACTGTCAAACTTTCTGAGCGTTTTTTCTCGAAATACCGAGTTGATTTACGAATGCCACGATATCTCGAGATGGGATGGACCAAATTGGCTGAAATTCGGGGTGAAGACTCTCAAGACATATCCCGTGTGCATGACGAAGCCCGATTTTGAAATTTTGCCTTTAAAAAAAAAAAATACAAAAATCAAAAACTGCCGATTTTTTATATGAAAAACACAAATATTTATTTTATATTTAAGTTTTTTGAAAATCAGCCATCGTTATGCACACAAGACCGATTTAACGAGTCTTCACCAAAATTTTGAGCCGATTTGGTAAAGGCAGTGTTGAGATATCGTGGTACCCGTTTTTTGAAACTGCTAACTTCAAATAGCTATATCTCGGCAATGATACAACCAAATGTCTTCAAAATTGTTTTGATAATAGACGAAAATGTATATTTTAATTCCCTGAAAACAGATTTTAAATAAAATTAAGTTTGTGCTCACACCAGCCTCTGACTTTTCTGTCGCTTTACATGTATGTAACCCCTTAAAAACAAACATTTTAATTTTTTGAAAAGTTAATTTGAATATAAGGATCAACAGTTTCAGCATGGTTCACGATTAGAATGTTTTAGAAGTTCAAACATGGTCCCTTTTGAAGGCAACCTGGCGCTTAAAATTTGGCCTGCGCTTTTTTGAGATATCTGAGTTTTATAATTGCATCTTCGAAACCTTAATACGTTTAAAGGATGCAATTTTAAAACTCAAATATCTCAAAAAAGCGCAGGCCAAATTTTAAGCACCAGGTTGCATTCAAAAGGGACCATGTTTGTATTTCAAAAACACCCTAATCATGATCCACTTTTCTGGAGACACCAAAGCTCCAGAACGGCACCATTTTCGGAAAATCCATTCTCCACTTTATTTGGCTATCTGGACCACTGTGTAATGATGCTGAGAAGCTTCTTTCATCAACTTTCACAAAGTTTTAAGCAAAAAAATAATAATAATTGGGTAATTCTCTACCAACTCACACGAAATCGGGAAAAGTTGCCCCGACCCCTCTTCGATTTACGTGAAACTTTGTCCTAAGGGGTAACTTTTGTCCCTGATCACGAATCCGAGGTCCGTTTTTTGATATCTCGAGACGGAGGGGCGGTACGACCCCTTCCATTTTTGAACATGCGAAAAAAGAGGTGTTTTTCAATAATTTGCAGCCTGAAACGGTGATGAGATAGCAATTTTGTGTCAAAGGGACTTTTATGTAAAATTAGACGCCCGATTTGATGGCGTACTCAGAATTTCGAAAAAACGTATTTTTCATCGAAAAAAACACTGAAAAACGCAAAAAGTAACTTTTTCAAAACTTTTTTTTGTAAAATCGCAATAACTCGTGATGTTTGTAAGTAAACCCCTTATGTCTATATATTATTTTTTTTGTAATTGTCTGCTCTACAACTTTGTAGAACATTGTTACACTCTAAAAAATAACCCAGCAAAGTTAGAAAAGACACGAAATTTTAAAATGAAAAATGTTGTTCTAAATGAAAAAATGACCCTTCTGGCTCAATGTAGATTCGAAAAGTACATTAAATTTCCCATAAAATGACAAGTTCCAAATTTTTTTACAGACAAGTAACGGAAAATGGGAGATTTTTTAAAACTTTTTTAGTGTTTTTTTCGATGAAAAATACGTTTTTTTGGAATTCTGAGTACGCCATCAAATCAAGCGTCTAATTTTACATAAAAGTCCCTTTGCATCAAATTTCTATCTCATCACCGTTTCAGGCTGCAAATTATTGAAAAGCACCTCTTTTTTCGCATGTTCAAAAATGGAAGGGGTCGTACCGCCCCTCCGTCACGAGATATCAAAAAACGGACCTCGGCTTCGTGATCAGGGACAAAAGTTACCCCTTAAGACAAAGTTTCACGCAAATCGAAGAGGGGTCGGGGCAACTGTTGTGTGAGTTAGCGGAGAATTACCCAATTAGGTGTCATGCAATTGGCCGATTTTGTAAAGGGATATTTATACATTTTTTTTTTTTGGTTTGATTAACATATAGTCAAAAAAGTGACCTTACCTTTTTATAACAATCAATCAGACAATTGAACGTGCACAATTTGGCGTTTTTATAACTTTCATAACTTGTAACTTGATAGTTTCACTAAAACTACAAGTTTTTCTTCTTCAACTATGTTAAGTCACCACGCTGCCTAAATTCAAATCAGAATTGAAGTGTTTTCGCTTCCACTTCAAATTAATAACTGTTGCACTAGAAGAATATTCGCTCTAATTAATACGAAATCGATCTTCTACTTGAATCACACTTTGTATTTGTTGAGTAATTGGAACTTCTTGAAACGCCAACATTTACCTCAAACACAATTATTCACTACCAACAGACACACCAAGAACCAAGAACTTTTCCGCCGAACGATCGCACTACCTGGTGAACGGTAGTTGCACGACTGCTGCCCGATGTCCGCCGTCGGTTATGATAAAAAGGTTCAAGGCTAGCGACGCGAAGTTCAAACCGACTGCCGCCGCCACCGCGTGGTACGTCAGCACAGAATTGCGCCAAGATGAGCAAACTATCACGAACTCGTTGAAGCACGCAGAAAAATAAGGCATATTCGAATCAACAAAACGTTTTGTTGATTTGAAAATCAAAATTTTTGTTGAATCAACGCTAAACGTCAAAGCAGCTTTTTCAAAACAACAAAAGACTTTTGTGGAATCGATAAAATCAAGGTTTGTTTCAACGCAAAATCGGCGTTGATTATATTCAACAAAAATTTTTTTGATTCAAACCTCGTACAGGCTGATTCTACAAAACTTTTTTCTGCGTGAGTAAGTGAGAGGAGATCAGCACACGGCGGCGGTTGCTGAAGAGGATACACTCGGACTTGGGCAGATCTCCGAGACTGATGAGATGTACCTGCTGCAAGCAAATCGAGCGAGCAAGCAAAAAAAAAAAGGCTTAAAACTGGTTACGAAGCGATGATGACAGACGCCAGGCAGGTTCCGTATATTGCCTCAGGTGACATTTTCACTGAGGCTAATCATCGTCATCGTCGGCAGCGGGCAGCAGCAGCCGCACAGGTAGAGTCGGCAAGCGTTCTGAGAGATGAGCACGTATTTGACGCTGTTCTTCGTCTGGAGAGGGGATAATTAGCATTGAACAAGCGGCAATTTTGTGCTGCTTGAAACTATCTTCGGAAACGTCGTTTGAAGAAGGTTACCTTTTAATTTGAATTAATCCTTATAAAACAATTTTAACAATCATGTTTGACTGTAACGCATTTCCGTTGATAAACTCATTTAATTTTCAAACATAGTATTATAATTTTTTAAAAATTGGTTATGTTTCAATTTAAATAACGTATTTAACGGTTCACATCAACCAGAACTTTTGCACCCAGATTTTTGTTACAGACATTTTAGTATCTTCAAAACCACGGGAACTATAGATATAACTTTTCATTCATCCCCTAAGCTACTTTTCCCATAAACATATACAACAAAAATTGTCAATATTTATAATCACATTATTTCAGGATTGGGTCCGTAAGTTCAACAATTTTGGAATGAGAAGATAACAACTTCCTTGGTTGCTGTGTACCCTTAAATGTTTGAATAACATGACAATGTTTGTGACCCTATACATCCTAGGGTTAGCCTAAAATACTTAACAATTGAATTGAAAACAAGTTTTTTTTTTTTTAATATATCCATCCACTTTTGGCAAAAACGAGTTATAAGCACCAGGTGGTAGAGGATGTTCCAACGCATCTTCTGAAACTTGAATTTCACTAAAATTGTGTTTAGATTTGGCTGCCGATGCGAAAAACCAAACGGCTAGTAGGGGAAAGTGGGGCAAGTGTAACAAGCTAAGGAAATGCACGTTATAACCCACTTAAACGTTAAAAAATCAGTTGGATTTTTTTATAATCATCTTATTCCAGGTCTTGACTAAGTCTTTGATAGAACAAGTTTTTTTAAAATCCTGTTTTTTAATGTAAAAATTGATTTTAAAATTTTTGATTTTCCGTACGTTCTAATCAACTAGTGGGGCAAGACGAACAACCCGTTGGGGCAAGAGGAACAACAATGAAACAACATGTTAATTTGCTAACTATTGAACTGTTATTACTTAGATACATCAGATTAGAATATATTTGAAACGTTTCTTTCATTTTTAGATTAAATAACAATAGTTTACTAAAAAATTGATCGTGTTAACGAAAAAAAAAATTAGTTAATAATAAATAGTAAATTTTCATAATATCACTATATTTTGAATGGACAATTTTTTTAACAATTGTTTATCAGTTTTTATGTACTTTTATGTATTTTTTCCCCAATAAAATATGTTGTTGCAGCTAAGCCGAGCTTCCGTGGCCGTGAGGTTACGGGTTTCGCCTAGTAAGCGGAAGGTGATGGGTTCGATTCCTGTCTGGCTCGGCAAAGTCAGATCCCTTAAAAGAGTAAATATGCTCACTGGGAATACTGACCGGTAGGGGATGGGTTTCGACTTGCGGCGTGCTGGGTTTCCAATCCAGAGGTCGTGAGTTCGATTCTCGTACCGGGATGATGAAGTTAAAAAAAAAAAAAATTGTATTGTTTCCATACTAAAAATCCATTTGGTACACTTGCCCCACCTTATCAAGATTTTTTAAAGGCTCTCAACAAAAATAACCAAGAGTTAAATCATACTTTATAATAGGTGCAAGTCATTGGTAGGGACACTACTGATCTAGGAAAAATAGCATTTTGATAAAATGAGCCTTAAAATAAACCCTAAGCCTTATTTTGTACTTTCCAAATATTATAAGAAAACAAAGGTTTTGAAAAAAAAACTTCATTAAATCTTATGTCCCATGGCGTTTCCGTCGTTTTGGCGTTATGGGATAGTAGAATCAGCTAATTGCATTGCTAGCAACAATTCCTCATACTGGAAATAATCAAAATTGCAAAAATTACGGCCGTACGAACGATTGTTTCTCTTGCCCCATATGGTCGTCTTGCCCCACCTTCCCCTATGCCACTCTTATGGGAAATTGCCTTGACGGAAATTTGGTGACAAACACTAAAACGTGTTTTTCTCGGAATACTTGATTTGGCATAATAGCCGAATTTTCAATTATGGGCAGAATAACAGCATGTAATTCTACTGAGCACCTATTCTTGGCATACAGCACTTTTACGTCCAGTTTTAAAAGGGGGTTTCAACTGAAAACGAGTAATAAACAGCTCAGCAGGAAGTGAGCAGGCAAGTCTGTAGATAGTGAAAAATAGTAAATTGGAAAGGACTTAGGAACTGCCTAACATATGCGAAAATGTTTGAATATTCCGAAGAAAAGTAAATACAAATTTGCCCGCTTATTTTTTGTTGTTTTTGTGACATTTTTATTATATTGACTTATTTTTTTATACAAACTATATGCGGAATCACATTATAAATGCATCTTCAAGTTTTTGGTCTGAAGCCCGGCTTCTCTAAAATATGATTACAGTTAGATTTGAGACAAAAGGTCAAAATACATGACCTCAAAAAGACAATAAGTATAATGACAAAAGATTGAAAAACAGAAAAGGTTAAAAGTGAGCAAATGTGAAATAGTCCACATTAAAACATATTCAAATAATATTTCAAAATATATTTTTCGTACCAGTTCTGTGAGTCTGGAGAATATTCCTTAATATTTTTTCCATCTATTGACATTTTTTCGAACCTGACATGTTTTTTTTTAATAATTTGAGGACTAAAAGTCCATTTTCAATAATTTTTGCCTTCCTCACTGAGGTAAGGCTATAATCCTGCTCTAAAAAAGAACTTTTTATTTAAAGCTCCAAAACCTACCTTAATGTACACATATCGACTCAGAAACGAAAGCTGAACAAATGTCTGTGTGTATGTGTGTGTGTATGTGACCAATAATGTCACTCAGTTTTCTCAGCACTGGCTGAACCGATTTTGACCAAACCAGTCGCATTCGACTTGGTTTAGGGTCCCATACGGTGCTATAGAATTGTTTGAAGTTTCGATAAGTAGTTCAAAAGTTATGTATAAAAATGTGTTTTCGCATATTTTTAGAAGTTGAATAAATGGCAGTAAACTGAACCAAACATCATCAATGAGTCTAAAACATTGAAGATCTGGCAACCCTGTCTCGAGCTATGACCACTTAAGTGATATTTATGTACTTTTTTGTAGCCGGATCTCACTTAAATGTATGTCAACAATGTCCGGATCCACCATCCAACCCATCGTTGGTTAGGTAATCAAAAGACCTTTCCAACGAGTCTAAAAAATTGAAGATCTGGCAACCCTGTCTCGAGTTCTGACCACTTAAGTGATATTTATGTTTTTTTTTGTAGCCGGATCTCACTTAAATGTATGTAAACAATGTCCGGATCCATCATCCGACCCATCGTTGGTAAGGTAATCGAAAGACCAATGAGTCTAAAATATTGAAGATCTGGCAACCCTGTCTCGAGTTCTGACCACTTAAGTGATATTTATGTACTTTTTTTGTAGCCGGATCTCACTTAAATGTATGTCAACAATGTCCGGATCCACCATCCAACCCATCGTTGGTTAGGTAATCAAAAGACCTTTCCAACGAGTCTAAAAAATTGAAGATCTGGCAACCCTGTCTCGAGTTCTGACCACTTAAGTGATATTTATGTTTTTTTTTGTAGCCGGATCTCACTTAAATGTATGTAAACAATGTCCGGATCCATCATCCGACCCATCGTTGGTTAGGTAATCGAAAGACCTTTCCAACGTGTCTAAAACATTGAAGATCTAGCAACCCTGTCTC
Organism: Culex pipiens pallens; assembly: GCF_016801865.2. Classification (NCBI taxonomy): domain Eukaryota; kingdom Metazoa; phylum Arthropoda; class Insecta; order Diptera; family Culicidae; genus Culex; species Culex pipiens. Next base: position 95,457,087 of record NC_068937.1, on the reverse strand, counting down.
AAGCTATGACCACTTAAGATGCCACTTATGAGCCCTTGAGTGATATGTGTGTTTTTTGTATTCCGGAACTTAACGAAATCAGACGAAATTTGTGTCCAAACCCATCATATCACATATCACCCATTGTTGGAAAAGAGTGAGGAAGGCACCAACCACATAGGTGGATTAAGTTAGTTTTTGAACATAAAAACCTGGGGTTTTCAACGCGTCGCGCGCAAAAACGGGAAAATGAAGAAAACGGGTAAAAAATAACGTTTTTCACTAAAACTGCGATTACATGAAAATTTCAGCGATGACCTATACATGCTTGGCTACCAAAATTTTCTTTATTGAAAGACGCAACTTTTTTATTAAAAACGCGCCAAACTCTATGGAAACTCGTTGCCGCAAAAACTCTCCATTTGACTTGGGAATGCGAGATCAAAGTTTTTATAATTTAAAAAATACATGGAAAACCTAACTTAGGACTTGACATAGGATTTCTTACGAATCATAGAGAATCAAATCAAATAATAATTCTTTATCTTGGACCCTTTGATCACCGTAAACAGCAGTTCAAACTTCCGGAAAAGACCAATCTAATCCATCGATACCTTATAGAATCAATCACGTAACCACCTCCCTGGTGCAAATCCGAAAAAGGCAAACACGATTTAGCGATACCGTCAATTATCACAATCATCTGCCGCTAATCAAAAGCCAGCCAGCCAACCCCACAAACCGGTATTGTTCCACCAGTAACATCGCCGATCAAAGTTGGGTTGAACTTCATGCTCTACGATTTCCGCCCTTGGAATCAGAAATTGGCGGCCAACTAATAGCAAAAAAAAAAAAAACAGGCGCAAATATTTGCCCTCCCGCCGCCGGTGGCGGCTCCCACGCGGCACCTGCCGAGACCTTTGAGAAGGTCCGGCGAACACAAACATCCATCAATGGAAGATAGCTGTTTTTTTTCTCTCTTCCAATTGTTCCTAATCCGTGGGAGATTTTTATTTGCGATGTTTGTGTATAGCCGGTAGTTTCAGGGTTAATCGCAGCGCAGTAGCTCTGAACTTGGGGGCTCGCTTCCAGGTGACCTTTGGAGGGGGGCGTATTGTTTAGTGTTTTACTTATTCGGAGGAAGATGAGGAGTTTTCCGTGCATACGATACGGGTCGGTTTGTTCGTTTAGTGCTCTTTATTTCGATTCGATTTTTTCAATGTTTTCGAGACATTGCAGTATTATTTTAGTGTTAAGCATTGAGCTTGTGATTCATACTTTATGAATCAAGTAAAGTTTTTGCCCAGTATTAAGATTAATCCTCAGAAAAATATGTTTTTTGGTGAATGTTTTCATTTTGATTTTCATTCTTTTGACATTCGATGCGGCGGCGTTTCAGTTTCCGTCGTTCCGCATACAGTTTTTTCAATGGGCATGAGTTGCACAGAAGTTTTTGTCGTAACTTGGATGCAAGTTGAAGCGACGCGATCTTGTTTCTGTACAGGGGGTCGCTATTCTTGCTTTTTTTGTGAAACTCGAAATGGTGAAATTGTTGAATGTTTTGCAATCAATAGAAAAGCGTGAGAAATAACGAAGCTTATAGTGGATCACTGTTGAGCTATTTTCTCGGTGGTGCAACATAGTGCTCAGTATCATTGAAGGATCATCATCAACGAACTCGGTGAGGACTTTCCAATTGCATATTTTTATATTATATTATATGTTTTAATTATTGTATTATTAGTATCATCACACTTGACACATTCTACACAACTAATGCAATCATAAATTGGAGCGTTTGGTACGGTATGTCCACGCATCCTTCCTCCCCTGTAGATTCTGCGAAATGTGATCCGTTCTCAGAATCCTCTCTGCGGTAAACACAACGCAGTAGGGCTGGCCGCTTTAATTTTTGCCATACATTTTTGGGTGTTCTCGGATGTACTGCAATTATTAATACTGACAAGAAAAGTGCTTGGGGCGTAATCTAATCGCAAGACTTTCCAGCATGCTTTCATCGGACTGGCTGCGTTTGTGTTAGATTAGATTAGATTAGATTAGATTACTTATTCGGAGGAAGATGAATAGCTCAGATTCTAATCGAGGTGATTTAGTTTATTGGGAAAAGCGGGTAAAGTTGAAATTTTCAGGCAGATTACTAAATGAAATTTGGTATATTTGTTTGCTAACCTATCCTTTTCTTTTCAATACAAACGCTAACATTTTGTAACATAAATTCAAAACGGAAACGATGTCCTCATTATGAAATCCTATCTCTTCAGTAACTGGGTAAGTGAAAACAATAACATTTGACTAACATTTCTTATGTCAATTTCTATAAAAAGTAATAAAACACTGCTACAAATTGGTGTCTGGTATTGATGTGTTTTTTATAACATGTTAATTATTTCCTTCACAAATGTTTTAATAAAAATAACCAACATAGAAAATTTATTAAAAATGACACTGCTAGGTGGTTTCACCTCTGTGTCACTTTGTAATGTTTTTGTTTAACTTTTGGGCCAGTCTCAGCACGCGCCAATTCACCGCAACCGTGTTTACAAACGGTGTTGGGCGTGTTTTGGCTTTTTTCTTGCTGCTGCTCGATCTCTATGGCTGGATCGCAGGTAGGAGCATAGACTTGTATTTAATACACAGCTCAAACTCAAATATCTCCGTCAAAATTACTCGTTCAATAATAAACTGTGAACTTGAATATAAATCAGTAAAGAGCTTTAAGGGAAGGTTACAAAAATGGCAAATGTGACAATTAATATTTATTATATTTGGTGGAATTGTAAAATGCATTCAGCCACTTTTATTCAAATATTTTTTTGAAACTGAACTCAAATTATTCCCTAGGATGATCGTAAGGTGGTTTGAGTTTGTTCAATTTAAGATGGTGGGCAATATGGCAACAATATTTTTTTTAGAATGTATTTACGTTGAGTTGAGTTGAGTTTTATTTCAGAGATTTAGTTCAACTACTTTAAATTTGGGGTTTTAAAAAGGATTCACAGGATCGCGTATGATAAACAAACAAAAAGCCTCTGAGCAATTCTTCCAAGATTAAGATTTTTTTGCAGATGAATTTTTCGTATTTTTATACCTGGATTTAACTTTGTGTGTACCTTTTCTATGACCAATTATTATTAGTTCGTTCATACTCCATACAACTTTAGAAGCTGTTTTAAAAAAGGCTTTTTTGGAATTGTTGCCAAAGAGCAAAAAAAAATTAGAATTTTAATTACAAGCATGAATTTCAACATATCAATACTTTTTTTTGTAAATTGCATTATACACCCGTTTAGTTGATTCCCAATCATTAGTTTAGAAAAATGAAGCAATTTTTTTTACGATACTGTGCATCGATAAATTAACTAAAATTCAAATGATTTTTAAATAAACCTAAACATGCTAACAATTATTTTAACAAAAAATATTTGCATCGGCCAAACTATTTTTTTCTGACTAGTCATAAGTCATAAGGGTGACTTTGATAGGTTTGCGATTTTTCCGCAAAATGAAGAGTACATTTAAAATACGTAAGGAATGGTTCAGAAACATACTGACCATGGTAGAGAAGTGTTCAAAGTACCTCAAGAAGAACTTTTCATAAATTTTTGAAAGGTTTATAAAGTTAGTTAACTATAGTTAAGAAAATGTTGATGGAAGTCATTATTTTAAACTTCTCAAAGTGTCATGATTTTCTCAATGATCATGATTTTTAATCGGAAAACGGAATGAATTTTCGGATTCTTTGGACAATTTTCCACTAGGAGAAGGTTAAATAAGTTTGTAAATAATAATTAATATGGGTTTTTGAAACACAGTTAAAAAAAACTCAAAATTTATAGGCACTTTCAGTTGAACAAATTTCATGTAAAATGTGAAAATTTGTGATTCGTGCTTCGAATTCAGTTTAAAATGCAATATAAATCGATAATTTTATAAACAAAACTAGTTTTAACAAATTTCAGGCAAAATTCCGACTTTTCAACAATTTTACCTAAAATTTATATGTATTTTGTTAAAAAGCTTATAAACTTAGTTAACTTAACATAAACATTGATTTTTTTCTTACAAACTATATCAGCTACTTTAGTGATGGTACATTTAACGTACAAATAAAGTTTGAACATCTTAAATTTGATTTTAACAAGAAAAACTAAGACTTTCAAAGTCACCCCGGAATTAAAACTAAGAATTTTTAACGAAACTATTTTTCTAAACACTATTGAAAAAACTTTTTTTTCCAAAATAGTGCATGGACTTTGTGTGGCCTACCCCAGTACATGTTTTAAAAATAATAATCTTGAGAAAAACCTTACCTGTTGGAAAATATTCTAAAAACAAATTGAATCCTATCAAAGTCACCCCGTTTTACGGTACTAGCAATGGTGGCCGACAGCTATAAAGTCAACTTCGTTTTTTATTTCTGGGCAGTAAGCTGACAAGAAAAATGAAATTTTTTGAAAAATCTTAAGAGATACCCCCTGGTTCAATTCTTTAGGTAAAAATTAGTAACTGTGCCAATTTTGAGCCAAATCGGTTAAGCATTAAGGATCATTTTTAATGGTTGAAGTTTGTATGGGAAAATTCGAATAAATGTATGGGGAAAAGCAAAAAATTCAAAATTCCGCCAAAAGGTGGCGTTTAATGTATCGAAGCATTATCAAGTGTGAGATTATGTAAAGTTTTATGACAAACAACTTGGTTAGAGACAGCAAAACAATCCGAGTTAACCCTGACAGCTTCCAAAACTGCATGAAAACATGTACGGACGAACTAATGATGCAAAATGAGTCAGTCATTGAAAAAGTAAAAGTTTCATCCAAATAAAAAAAATAATAGAAAATAATCGTTGTTCGGAGTCTCCGAGAGTTTGTTTTAGCTGCAGAGATTTTAATCAAAATTTCTAAAACTCCATCCACTAAAAACGAAGCATTTTTTTGGAGATGTTAGAATTACATACTTCATTTTTCTTCTGAAATGTTGCTTGAGTATCAGGCTAAAATTTACACAAAAAATTACAATTTAATAATTGACGTTGCTTTTGTGCAAGCAGAAATGTTTAAAAAAAAGTCGTGTTGCCAACAAACGGGAAGGCAGAACCGTCAATCTTAAATACAAGTCTATGGTAGCCAAGCGTTGCAAGCTTATTGATATGCACTTTTCAAAGCAAAAACGTTTTTTGAGAGGTTTGCAAAAAAAAAAGTACATTTCGCGAGACATGGCGGCAACAAAATGAATATTTAACAACAATGCCGCATGTGAGAAGCATACATTAATTAAGCATCGATGTTGAGTAAAAAAAGGCGAATGATTGACCAAACGTGAAGTAGGAAGATGGAGCATCATTTTAATTAAGAAAATATCAAATATTCCATAGTTGGCATGACCTCATCACCTTTGAAGTAACTGTCTATCACATTTTGTTTATTATCATTTGTTTAAACAATTTTAATTGCCCGCTTCAAACAAAAGGATCGACTTCCGCAATTGTTTTTTGTTTATTCTGATTGGAATAAAAATCAAATAAAAAAGCTCTTTTGAAGTTTTGAACAGTCAAGTCATGCCCATCTTTTTTTTATTCTTACTTTTAAGTTATCAAGAATTCTCCACCTCCAGCTTGCTTTGAGCAACAGGAACCGTGTACTTTACAAACAGTTAGCTACTTTCCGTTTTTGCTAGAATTTGCATATCGCCGTGATGAATGGCTTTACAGGCGCATTATTTCTCGCTGCTGTAGAACACTCGGTACCGTTTGTGAATTACAATTTGGTTCTTCTGAGAAACTGACTTGCTCTTTCTTCCGAGTTTTATTTTTGTTTGTTTTTCAACCGAATTATTCAATAAAGATTTTAAATTTCATTCCGTTGAGAGGTTCCAGCTGCAATTGCACTTGTTTTGCATAATTCAAGTATGGTTTGATTGCTTGATTGGCTTGTTTATTTATTAGTAGATTATTCAATCTAAACAAGAGCAGCGCAACTGTCGTCGGCTAGCAGCGTCGTTGTGAGATCAGAACCTGGACCCTGATGTCACGGCATCTTACTACTATAGCGAGATTCACTCCACTTTGTTTAGGACGCAAATTGAGCCTGATTGTTGTGATTTCAATGATGATGAGAAGATGTTCTGGTAGCTTTTTGGTAGTTTTTATTTGAACGATAAAGTTTTGTAACAAAAAACATTTCTATTTTTTGGAAAAAAAAACATTGAAAACACTCTTAAGCTTAGTAATTGCTAGTGATAAAATATGACAGTTTTATTTTCGGATTTTTTCTTAAGCAAAATTAATTTTAAGTTAAATCACACAATTGTAAGTATTTGTGAAAACTTTGAAAAAACAACACCAATTTCACCAATTTTCTATCTTATAACAGCATTGAAGTTACCGGGCATCCACCACCAAGTCACGACGTTCTAGCAGGATTCTAGCAGAGTTCTTACAGAGATGGATATTCTTACAGCATTCTAGCAGAAATTTTCCACCGTTCTAGCAGGATTCTGACAGAACCAGCTCTGCTAGAATATTTCGTGACTGGGCAACAGCTCAATGATGTTCAAAAGGGAAAAACCAAGCATGGCCAACTGGGTGCAGTACCGTTAATTTTGCAGGCATGGAAAATGGCACAAATTATGAACTTTCGGTGGAACAACCATGAACAACTCATTTGGTTGGATGACAATAGTCCGCTTAGAAAAAAATATTCAAAATGTTATGTTTTTGTTGCGTTACGTGTTTAATATTATTTAAACCAGGGATGGCCAACTGATAATTCGTGACCCACGATTTTTTTTTTCATCACAAACTCAGCAGAAAATTAATACCACTTTGTTCAAAATCGTATGCTCTTTCAGAAAAGCCTTAAACATCCAGTACTTTGTTCTAGAAAACCTCGTAAAAATCAGTACATGCATGTTTGAGGTTTTTTTTCTGAAAGTGCACATGATTTTGGACAAAACTACATATTTAACTCAATGATGATGATAAAATGATGAAAATGCATGTGGGACAGTTGCAGCGTACTCATTTTTCAAAAAATCTAAATTTTTTTGGACCCTATCTTTTTGTTTATAATTAAAAAAAAATAAATCATTGGACATCACTAGCGTGCACAGGGTGGGGCAACATGGGGCAACTGCCCCACCATCCTCAGAAATTCGTTCTAAATTTGGTCAGGGGGTGTCCACAAATGACGTATTTTTCAAAACGTCCATATTATTGCCCCACCTCCCTCAAAGAGCTGGGCACGCTAGTGTTGGACATTGTCGGGGTTGTAAAAATATCAAGCTTTAGTTATCAGTGACTACAATTCTAGAGTAAATTTTCAAAACAACCTATGAGTACATATCCGAACGAATGAGCGCAACGCAAGTCACTCACACAGTCGTTTGATTCTCGCCACCTCTTTCAATCGCGCAGGGCTCTTTCGTTAGAATTGTACCGAAATTCCTACCACTTGGCCCATGACTGCATTCAAATGATTGCTGTCACCACACAAGAGATAGGAAAAGAGAGAGAGAGCATGTGTCGTCGTGTCACCCGGCTCTTTGAGTGTTAAGCTCGGCATTCTCTCCACTTTGTGTGTATCAACCGACTGTCGCATTCAAATGACGATCACGACTGGCACTGTCAGTGAACATTCAACGATCGGGCCGATGATGATAGCTGACTCCCGAGGTCTTTCAAATATCAGCAATTTCTGTCAGTGACTGATCCGTTTCAAGCATTGATCACAAGCCAGGGCTGTCAGAGATAAATTACTGTTATGACGAGGGTAGGATTTTCAATTACCTATTCAATGAAGTCAAAATTCATGACATTCAGCTATGCGAATTTCACATAAAGTATTCATATATTTAGACAGGGTTACCAGATCTTCTTTATATTTCATTTATCGAACAGACTTTACTTAAAACGAAACAATAGCACAAGAAAAGTGTCAAGAGAATTTATCAATCTGCACAAGTGGCATCGTGACACTGCTCTGCCGTGTCACATGTCACAGCCAATTAACAAACAACAATTATCTTTCAATTTCGACCGAATGTTTAACGTGCCACCGACTTACCTTGCGCTCTCATATGTATATTAGCAGCAGTTTGTTAGTTAGCGCGCTGCGGTGGTGGCAGGTATTAATCAAACACTAACATGGCGCTGGGACAACTTGTCACCCATTGCGACCACTGCGACGGACGATGCTCCGGTCGACATCACGCGTCAATTGAATGTCACAGCGATTTTTTTGTTGTTGTCGTCGATGCCGCGTTATATAAGGTTGGCATTGAGAGCGCTCGATTCGCCATAAATGTGATCGAACTAGGGTCAATCGAGCAGATGATTGTTCTGACATTTCACGATTGACATGGCGCCAATAAAAACAAATCTAGGCGATTAAAAACAGATTTGTGTCAAATCCAACCAAATTTAACTGTAAATCAAAAAACATGAAAACATCAATCAAAACATTGTTTAACAACAAATGAAAAACACACTATTACACAGTGACAACTGCAAGTCACCAAATTGCTGTGCCTGTTATTGTTGTGGTCAACAGAGCGTGATACGTTTAAAACAAGTAAGTTAATTTGGAAATTGTGACCAACATGATTAATGATCAATGATTCATGGTTGAGTCTCATCCGTACTCTGTGAAGTTAGAGTACCTATTTTTCGAAAAAAAAATCTTTAAAAATGCCAGAAACTAGCATATTAAACATTATTAAACATAATATTTTTTTAAAGTCTTAAAACACAATAACATAATAACAAGCCGATCAAATACTAAACAGCTCAACCTGTTCCACTTCACCGGCCGTCATAATGTGGCACATTTTGAGTTTAAGGCCGCCGTTCGGCATTAGATATCAGCTGGAAGTGTCAGTTCCATCTCTATATATCATCTTCGCCCCGCATCGCACCGGTTATAGAGCCCGACAGATCATTACTGGTGCGTATAATTGGCCTTAACTGACTCCAAAAGTCACTGCCAAGGTAAATACACCGCACCGGAGTCAGGTTGCGACGTTGGGGCTTGGCTGGTGGGAAAATGAGCAAGACTCAGTTGGAAAAGCAAAACCAATTTTGAGAAGTTCATGTACAACAGACAGAACAGATATTCTGACAATAATCAAAGAAGCTTTGATTTTTAAACATTAATTTAAGTGAAGGTCCTTTCCGTCAGGGGTACTTAGATCGTGTGTTCAGTTTTTTCCTTTTTCATAAAATTTTTCACTGTGACACTTCTACACACGGAACAAAATCCGGTCAGCGGATCCGAAAAAATTTCGCGATGAATTCGAAAACATTGGCTGTTTGCGAAATCATCAAAAATGTTTCCGATTTTGAAAGAATTATTTCCGCATTTGGAAAAAATGTTTGCGATATCGCAAACACCAAGTTTGCCGTGCCCTTTTCTGTGGCGCCCGACGCAGCCAATGCGTTACGCTGCTGTCAAAATCAGCAGTTCGCGCCGCTCGCGCAAACCGCTCAAACATAAACAAACAAAAATTGTGCAGCAGCATTTTTTTTTGTTCGGCAAATCGCGTGTGAAATGTTTGAGCGTTTGAAAAAATAATAGCCTCGGCGGCCAGGGAGTGCCCCGCCATAAGATTTGTGTCCATTCGGTCTAGGGCGTGGACAACGAGAAGCTGCAGCTGTTTCTGAAAAAGTTCGGCGTCAACATGATCCCAGGCATCGAGGAGTTCCAGCACCGAGCATAGCGAGAGGAAGTAAATTACCGGAATCCTAGCCGAGCATCATCTCCCAGCTAGAACCGGAGGCAGCTGGTCACCGGTGCCGTGACGGAGGACGACCATGGCGTGCCGAAGCTGACGGTAAACTTCGGGGAGACGGAGTGTTATGCAAAAAGTACACCAGTCATCTCTCCGGCGGTTCTTCCGCCATGTTACGCTGACAGTGATACAAGAAACTGGGATGCCGGTTCCAAATTTTAATCTGAATAGTTCAGTCCGGATGAAACTAATCAGACTAAGGTTAGTGTCCAATTTTGGCAAAGCATTTAAACAAAACTCAAAAGCTTCTTTCCAATTCCAGCCGGCGGAACTTGCCACCCCATCTATACATTTCCGACGATGATTGACACGGGTGTCCGGTATCTTTGTGACTCGCTAAGCGATTCGAGCTTGGCCGGAGCATCGTTGGTGGAGGCCCACGGCCATACGACTTCAACAGTATTACCCGTTGCGTACGCCACAGCACCGACGACAACCTATGGTAAAGACTTTTTAATCGCCGTTATAAAATAGTCGGCGCCCGAAAATTCTGAGGCACCCGCGATAGCAGCTCTTTTACAGCATTACCTAATCGGCCGAAATTGAGTACTCGTTCAACAGTGCGTACAAGACTAGGTAGTTGCAGAGTTCACGTGTTCTGTCGAGGACCTAAGACCAACTTACGCGAGTTTTGCGTTTTTTGCGCTTAAAACCCCGACCAAGCATAAAAACAGAAACAAAAACCAATGTAAAAAACACCAATGATACCAGAAAGAAAACAACAGCACAAACATACGAAAAATAAAATACACAGAATAAATACAAAAGAAAACTAAATAACAAAACACAAAATACAGAAATACTAAAACAACTAAACTGAAAAAAAAATTAAATGCTAAAGTAAACGACAAAATTCAAAATACAAAACAAATATACAAAAATTGGAAAATACAAAAATACAAAAATACAAAGAAAAACAAAAAAACAAAAATACAAAAATACAAAAAAAAACAAAAATACAAAAATACAAAAATACAAAAATACAAAAATACAAAAATACAAAAATACAAAAATACAAAAATACAAAAATCAAAAATACAAAAATACAAAAATACAAAAATACAAAAATACAAAAATACAAAAATACAAAAATACAAAAATACAAAAATACAAAAATACAAAAATACAAAAATACAAAAATACAAAAATACAAAAATACAAAAATAAAAAAATACAAAAATACAAAAATACAAAAATACAAAAATACAAAAATAAAAAAATACAAAAATACAAAAATACAAAAATACAAAAATACAAAAATACAAAAATACAAAAATACAAAAATACAAAAATACAAAAATACAAAAATACAAAAATACAAAAATACAAAAATACAAAAATACAAAAATAAAAAAATACAAAAATACAAAAATACAAAAATACAAAAATACAAAAATACAAAAATACAAAAATACAAAAATACAAAAATACAAAAATACAAAAATTCATTTTAAAATTAGTTTTAAAATAAGATTTTTTTTTAAATTTTTAGAATATTTAAAATCTAAGAATTTTGGAATTGAAGAATTTAAGAATTTTAGAATTTTAGAATTTAAGAATTTTAGAATTTTAGAATTTTAGAATTTTAGAATTTTAGAATTTTAGAATTTTAGAATTTTAGAATTTTAGAATTTTAGAATTTTAGAATTTTAGAATTTTAGAATTTTAGAATTTTAGAATTTTAGAATTTTAGAATTTTAGAATTTTAGAATTTTAGAATTTTAGAATTTTAGAATTTTAGAATTTTAGAATTTTAGAATTTAAGAATTTAAGAATTTAAGAATTTAAGAATTTTAGAATTTTAGAGTTTTAGAATTTTAGAATTTTAGAATTTTAGAATTTTAGAATTTTAGAATTTTAGAATTTTAGAATTTTAGAATTTTAGAATTTTAGAATTTTAGAATTTTAGAATTTTAGAATTTTAGAATTTTAGAATTTTAGAATTTTAGAATTTTAGAATTTTAGAATTTTAGAATTTTAGAATTTTAGAATTTTAGAATTTTAGAATTTTAGAATTTTAGAATTTTAGAATTTTAGAATTTTAGAATTTTAGAATTTTAGAATTTTAGAATTTTAGAATTTTAGAATTTTAGAATTTTAGAATTTTAGAATTTTAGAATTTTAGAATTTAAGGATTTTAGAATTTTAGAATTTTAGAATTTTAGAATTTTAGAATTTTAGAATTTTAGAATTTTAGAATTTTAGAATTTTAGAATTTTAGAATTTTAGAATTTTAGAATTTAAGAATTTAAGAATTTAAGAATTTAAGAATTTAAGAATTTAAGAATTTAAGAATTTAAGAATTTTAGAATTTTAGAATTTTAGAATTTTTGAGAATTTTTGAGAATTTTCGAGAATTTTTGAGATTTTTTAAGAAATTTTTGAGAATTTTTGAGAATTTTTGAGAATTTTTTGAGAATTTTTGAGAATTTTTGAGAATTTTTGGGAATTTTTGAGAATTTTCGCGAATTTTTGAAAATTTTTGATTTTTTTTTAGATTATTTGAGATTTTTTGAGAATTTTTGAGAATTTTTGAGAATTTTTGAGAATTTTTGTAAAATTTTAAAGAATTTAAGAGAGTTTTTGAGAGTTTTTGAGAATTTTTGAGAATTTTTTGAGAATTTTTTGAGAATTTTTTGAGAATTTTTGAGAATTTTTTGAGAATTTTAAAGAATTTTTGAGAATTTTTGAGAACTTTTGAAAATTTTTGAGATTTTTTGAGATTTTTTGAGAATTTTTGAAAATTTTTGAGAATTTTTGAGAATTTTTGAGAAATTTTGAGAATTTTTGAGAATTTTTGAGAAATTTTGAGAATTTTTGAGAATTTTTGAGAATTTTTGAGAATTTTTGAGATTTTTTGAGAATTTTTGAGAATTTTTGAAAATTTTTGAGAATTTTTGAGAAATTTTGAGAATTTTTGAGAATTTTTGAGAAATTTTGAGAATTTTTGAGAATTTTTGAGTATTTTTGAGAATTTTTGAGAATTTTTGAGAATTTTTGAGATTTTTTGAGAATTTTTGAGAATTTTGTGAGAATTTTTGATTTTTTTTGAGAATTTTAAAGAATTTTTGAGAATTTTTGAAAATTTTTGAGAATTTTTGTAAAATTTTAAAGAATTTAAGAGAGTTTTTGAGAATTTTTGAGAATTTTTTGAGAATTTTAAAAAAAATTTGAGAATTTTTGGGAATTTTTGAGAATTTTTGAAATTTTTTTGAGATTTTTTGAGGTTTTTTGGGATTTTTTGAGAATTTTTGAAAATTTTTGAGAATTTTTGAGAATTTTTGAGATCTTTTGAGAATTTTAGAGAGTTTTTGAGTATTTCTGAGAATTTTTGAGAATCAATAAATATGTTAGAATTTTAGAGTTCTTTTTTTCATTCTAGAAAAGTCGAGAAACGATAATATTGAAATTTAATTTGGTGTTCTCTTTCGCAGTCTACGGCTCGCAATTGCACCGTAAGTTCGGCAAACAACTTCACAGATCCGACTGATGGCGGAGATTCTGGGGACTTGTTCCAGGCAGACGGTCTTCTAGTGGAGGTCACTCCGCTCAAGTCGATTCTCGAGGTGAAGTTCGGCGGTCAACCTCCAGGACGAGCAGAACTTCTGGCGGTACGCGAATCCGCTCAAGGGACGTGCAAGCTCGTTGCGCGACGCTGGAAATCAGCCACATCGACGACCCGAGCACGCTGCACCGGTCTCAGCACCTCTATCCGGGTGGCCCCGCCGCCGACGTCACCGAGCATGAGAAGGACCTGTACAATCTTTACCGAAAACATAGTTGCCGCGGTGCAGGCCACAAAGACTTTGGCAAGTAGAGCAGCAACGAGTGCATTTCGGCCACGCCACCTTCTTCTCCTACTGCTAGCACCGGGACTCACGTCACGGGGAGTAACATGCCAACGGCTGCACCGACGCCCATCAGTAACCTGCAGCCCCGCGGACATCCAGGACGACCAGATCAGAACAATCGACGACTGATAGAATCAAAATTCCGTAGTAAACCACTCACCCCATTGCTTTGATTTTGTTTGGAATTATGAATAAATAAATAAAAACATTGAAACTTCTTCTTCTTCTTATTTCCATCCAAAATTTTAAAAGCAACGGTCAATTCAAAACAGTAAATATTGTAGTGGCTGCGTGCTGCGTACTTTTGGCAGGCATGCGTTACGGCGTTACGTTTGCGATATCGAAAATCACCGTTTGCGATATTGGAAGCAATGCTTCCTGCTGACGGGTGTAAACGGAGGTTTGCGATTGGTAGAGCAAATCGGAAGCAAAGTTTGCGATCCCGCAAACCGGATTTTGTTCCGTGCACGCACCAAGTTTCGTCACTTGGAAAAACTCATAACGCAGCTCGTGCAGCAGCGTTTCATTCATGTTTTACACACAGGTGTTCAAGCACGTTGTACAGCGCTTAACCCTCGATCGCCGGCTAAGCTCAGGTGTGCAGCCAAGTTGTGCAACGCCTGCAGTTTAACTCGCCCCGTGTCGATGGTCATCCGATCAAAATCAACGCACCACCGTTAAATCGGTACGGTTAAGGTATGGCCACGGCCAAGGGTGACGCAGGCTCGTGAAGGTGAACCTGCTGGGTTGAGATCATCTATGCGATGCCATCTTCGCGCACGGGGTGCTTCTTAGTCTGAATCGCTTAAGGATGCACCGCCGGTATAAATTAGATACGGATTAGTGCTCCCCATTTTTCAGGGGATGCGCCACTAATCAGTATTCGTCTAAGCTGCGAGGACACGGCTGGTTAATGACCACGATTCTTGTTTTTTGTTTTGTAGCTATCCCCCAAGTTTCGTTCTTGAATCGATAAGACCACATCAAAGAAACCAAGTGGTTATCCTTGGACGGAACCACCCTCAGATCGGCGTGTAGAACATGAGCGAGGGGTGCGTTCAACCGGTTCTACTGCAGCCGGGTTGGCGGGCGTTGTCGGTCGGATTGAGACTCTGTATCTTAGCAAGCCATGGTGGGTGCGTTGCCATTTGAAGAGGGTTCGCATTCTGGCGGGCTGTGTAGCCTGCTGTGATAAAGGAATCGTAAAACTCTTCACTTTGAGACTACAGTATGGCCCATAAAAAATGTGACATGTGCATTTTTTCACAGAAAAAGTGGTGCCATTCTTAAATTTATTTAACAATCTGATTTTTTATGTATTATGTTGTTAGTTTATTATGTTTTGAAGATGTCGTCATGATAGTTTTTTGCAGTTCTCCAAGACTGTGTACAGGCGGTCTACAATAATGAATGTATTTTTGGAACAATATTTACCGTAATTAAATAATTTATATTTCAAAAACGAAACAGTTTAAAATATCCGACAATGTGCCGAAAGCATCATTAGAAGTCCTTCTAAAATACGCCCAATCAACGAAGTTTTTTAATTTTGTTAAAATTGATAATTTGTGTGAAAAATGTCATTTTGGTTACTATTTTGTGTGATTCTGTCAAAATAAATCGATAACTTAAAACCGTTGTCGATGGCTCAAAAGCGTGCCCAGCGGCTCTATATTGTTAAAAGTCACATCAGAGCATCTGTTAGTATCAATTACCATCATTAGTAGCATTTGTTTTTTTCGTTGAAACATTGCAGGCTCCACAAAATCCCAAAAATTGATGCATTTTCAGAATCGGGATATTTTTGAAAAGTTCACTATTTTACTATAACTGGTAAATAGAATGCGTAAAATTCAGTGGAACTAACTCTTTCAACTCTCAAAAACAGTAACCTTGAAGGCTGTATACTGTTTAGTCCATAAAATTACCATAATAGGCTATCCAGATCGACCAACATGAAAAAAGTATGTTTTTCTTTATATGGCCTGGGCGTAGAGCAAATTGGAAAATTATAAATTTCAATGAGCTATAAATTATTTTATGCTAAGGGAATGGTTTTAAAGGCATTGATTGTTTGTTTTGAACCTTTTTAACATGTACACATGCTACATACATCATAAATAGTAAAAATAGTCCCGATTCACACCTAATAACAATGTCGCATTTTTTTATGGGCCATACTTTAGATGATTAGAATGAGAGCTAAAATAATTATGTTGATTTTTCACAAAAGGAATTGGAAAGAGTTCTGGAAATACCAGAACATAGAATTGAGCATGAGCATGAGCATGAGCATGAGAGATCACCCATGGTTGTCCCTCCGTTGCTGAACAGAACCGTAATATCCTTTCAGCACTACTGATTATAGGCTTCGACAATCTAGTGGTGTTTCCCTTATCAACAGCATGTATGAATGCGCTGAAAAGATAAAACACCATGATTGCTAAAGCTAGATCAGTTGCGAATAGGTAACAGTCATTGGCCACCAACGGCGCCCGCCATGTCAGTTTGTAGACCTCGATTTTAAAGGGACGGGAATGTTAGTTAGCGCAGGTTGCTACTAGGGCAGCTGATTTACTCTGTGCTTACACCCCACAAGCGCCAGGAACCTGAAAACTTGTTAGTAGGATAGGGTGTTTAGTCAGGATTCATCATAGAAGATGATGATGCGACCCAAAATCATAGTGTTTGTTGAAAGGTATTTTGTATTATTCTCAAGGCAAGCAATCGGATGCTGCGGATGAGACATTTCCCGTTTATCGGTTGTTAAATTTTAAATGAAATGGTTTAGTCTTAGACAGCCGGCTGTGGAAAGATAGAACCAAAATCATTTGTAATTAAAAAATGAAGGATTGAACAGTGCAATTTTTAACTTGAGATGATTTTACGAGTTTTAAATGATTGATGTTTAGTGAGGTACTGGTTAACGTTGCGAACGACGAGTTACAATGTTTATCGAGCTGAAATGGTATGATAGGGTTTTGTTGTTGTTGCACACCGACAACGAACGCGAAAAAAATTGCGACCCAACTAAAAGGCATCGCAAATCGAACTGGCTAGCTGTCATCGGGACAGCCAAAGCCAGCCGCACCTTCACACACACACACGCACGCGGAAAAAAAACGAAAAGCACACTGCGACGGACTCGAAAAAAATTTGCGAGCCAACGAAAAGGCATCGCAAATTGAACTCGCTAACTGTCATCGGGACAGCCAAAGCCAGCCGCACCTTCACACACACACACGCACGCGGAAAAAAAAACGAAAAGCACACTGCGACGGACGCGAAAAATTTTGCGACCCAACGAAAAGGCATCGCAAATCGAACTCAATACCAGAACATTGATTTTTCACAAAGGAATTGGAAAGAGTTCTGGAAATACCAGAACATAGAATTGATAAAGGCGAAAGTTTGATCTCAATTTTGTTGTAAAATACTGAAACCAGACTCAATTATAAAAGGATTTGCGGAATGGAGCGTAAGCAATTTGCCTTCAAATAACCGAATGAAGCTTTGCAGAAAAATGCTTCCATCCCAGATTGAAGTTAAAGGCGTATACATCATTCCGCCGTTAAACGGCTGTTTACTGTTCAGGAATAAATAATTTTCTACCTAGATAATTCAAGCAATAATCTAGCATTTCTTGTTGTGTTTGTTTCTTATTTCCTTAAAACAAGACAGACGATACATTTTTTTTTACAGTATCTTCCATGTGAAGACTAAAAATCTGCTCAAAATATTTTGAGAGTGAGACAGTTACAACATTTTAGGCAAATGAAAAAACTTTATTTCTAATACGGTGAATTCTGTACAAAGAGATTTCGATTACAAATTTTCATCAAAAAAAAAAATATTTGAAGTTGGCAACACTGCTACATATTAGTTGATCTTACTAGAACTAATGTGTGCAAAAAAAGGCTAGCCATTTTTTTAACATCAAAATTTTAGATGTTTAATCAACTGAAAACAAATTGAAATGCAGTTTCCCGCGTTGATAATCGTTAAAAAAATATTTTGACTTTTGTGAAATTCCGGCGTACAGTACCACATAGAGTTTTTTTCGCGTTAAAATGGTTTATCCATGCTTAGATATTTTGAAGATTTCTGATTGCCAGACAACTGGACTTGTGTAAAATGCATTTTAAACACTTTTTTTTTTGTTCAAATGTTGATACCATGGCTTATAGTTAATTTTTTTATTTTGTTGTTTTTATAATATTTTGTAATATTTTCTTTTTTTTTGTAAGATTTTCTTTTGTTTCAAATTTGTAAGATTTGCAATTTTCTTTCAAACATAAAATTATTTTTTCTTGTAATATTTTTATGAGTTTTTGCATTTTTTGAAATGCATTCTTTCACATGTCAATCCTTCAAATTGTTTATTTATAAAAATCTAAACATACTTTAAGGAACTTTTTTACTATTTTTTTTATATATTCGACTATTTTTCATCCACTTTTAACTTTAACTTCTTGTTCATTCGACCTTTTGTCATACATTTTGCTACGACAAAGCCCAAAAGTTTATTTTTTTATTTTTTTAAAGTTTTTTGCCGCCCTTCTTTTAATATTGTGTGTTTTCCAATCGAATTCCAGCTGGCCGGCAGTGAAATTATGGGGAAGAATAATGTGTAGACTTAGGCTAGGGGCCCGAAAAATTCAATTGATTGTTTTAAAGGCATTGATATTTATTTTTTTTATGCATGTTTGAAATCATGTAAACATTTTTTTATTTTTTATATTTTTTTTTAACTGTACCGCAAACTATTTTTTCTTTGCAAAACTTATATATTTTAAGAGATTTTAAAAGTAAAACAAAACATTATCTCGATGTACTGGTTTCGGGAAGAATTCATCGTGTTATAAATTTCTAAAAAATCAATACTCAACTACTTAACATATCAATGTCTTCATAGGTTCATACTTGCTTTATTTATAAATGATATGAGCAATTCTCTACGAAATTTTCTGATTTCCACCATTTTATTTGTTTTAATATTTTCATGTGTGTATCATTTTTAACTTATTCTGATTGGTTCATTGCAAAATTAAAATGTTTGTTTTTTATGTTAAAATCTTTTTGTAAACTTACATTTTATTGATGTCAAATATTTTGTTTCATGAGAATTTTACAAAACCGTTGCCGTTGACATGTTCAACATTTAAAAACATTAATAGTATTTTGTACATTACATTTATTTTTAAAAATGACAAAAGTTCCAACTTTCTACTGCCAGAACATTTGTGCAAAAGAAAAAAATCCCGTGTCCAAAAAGCCATTTTTTACGAAAAACTTGTATTTTCTTGATTTGGATTTTCATCACAGTTCCAGCTGTTTTTCAGTTTTTATTTTATTTTTGTTTGCTTTAAAATGGAACATCGTTTGGGAAATAACACAACTAATTGCATACTTATTTGACACGAAAAAAAAGAGAAGAGTTGTTGAAACAAGGCCAAATTTGACCCAAAAATATAAATGTTGGCAAAACATTGCAAAATCACATAAAACAAGATAAATCATCCTGGAAATGGATCAAAAAGGATGTTTGGCGATTTTCAAATTTTTAGAACGAAGCTCGTCTATAAAAATCTTAAGATTAATGATTTAATAAATTAAAAATAAATAATTTTTTTATGTTATCTCACGATTAAATTAAAACTCACCTTCAATTTAATAGCTTAAGTTCATCCAACCAAAACTCTTCCAACAAATTTAAATGCAGTTCACTGACCAACTTCCGTGCCCAGCTTCACAATCACGTGGCCGTCGTCACTTTGCTAGCTGTTATTCGTTGTCACCGCTTGCTACCGTTTTTTCTGTCACAGCAACTCCTCAAAATTATCCCACTCACGTTCAAAGCACCATTTCAGCTTCTTCACAACTTCAATTCTGCTAATGACACACGACACTGGGGAGGTACGAAGAGAACCACTTTTATTTTTAGCCACCCTAACCAAAATAAAGCAAAGAAGAGGCACTTTCTAAGGTTTGATCCTCCCGCCTTCAAAAACTCAAAAACTCTAGGAATAGCTATTTTGTAACACAGCACAGCACTTCACCTAGTTTTCAAGCTATCCACTTTCTTCCACATTTCTTCGAAAAAGATGGCCAAATTGATGCGTCGTCGAAGTCGTCGTCGTCTATCGACTTAAGCCGTCTACTCTAAGTAGCTTGACGTGCTGATGTTGTTCCTTTAGTGCATGACACACCTCTCTCTATCTTCCTGACACGCACCACACCGACCGACTGAACTTCAACGTTCCGATCTTCACTGTTGACTGCTGCTGCTCTCATAGTTCACCGTTCAGACTTCCTAATTCTGAGGTGGCGAAGTTCACCCGGACGACCTTACCCAGCAGCAGGTCCGAACCGATTAAGTAATACCTATTATGTGCAAAGGGGGGCAGAATCTTTCGGTTATAATGTTATACTGTTTCCGCTACCGGTTTTTGCTGTCGGCGGCGGTGCTACGAATCTAATTAAGAGTGTTCAAAACTTGATGGGAGATCGGAATCACTGCACAGCGGCCTTTCGGAGGAACTTTGTATCGTTCAACCTTGTGGTGGTGGTGGTGGCGCACCTGTTCGACCTATCTCGTGCCAAGGGTTAGACGGAACAGGTTGATGGACCGTAAGGGCATCATCATCATTATCATCATCTGCGTTAATGGAAATTCTGGAGGGAGGAGGGTGCGGGATGTACCCACGAGGAGGCATAGCTATCATTATGATTGAGTTAATTTTAATGCTAATGGGTAACATTGTAATGTTTGTTCTGAAGTTGAGTGATTGCGATGAAAATAAGTTGAGTTGCTGTGAAAAATAACGATTTGAGCAATTCTCCCAAGAATGAGCATATTTTTTGCAAATTTAATTAAAAAAAATGTCCACGTGGTTTATGGACGATCCCTATGAAAAAAAGAGAATTTTCAAAAATGTTTCTTTCGCCCAATGATTTTTTTGTGTGTAGCTTTTTTCTGAAAATCCATTCTCAAGATAATCATGTTTGTATTTAGATATTTTGCGTCTTCGGAACAAATGATCGGAGTTTATACAATCTTTTTTGTGATTTTAGTTAGGGTTATTCTGTGTGTGCAACCAACCAAACGGAACCACGCGGTCGCTTCTTACAAATTGAGTTGTTTCCATGTATTTTTATATTTTAATAATCTATACATGCAAATAACTCGCATAGGCATTTGGAAGGTGTTAGCTCTGCCGAGCTTCGGAGACCCATAGGGGGATGGCGTCGCTATTTTTAGACCATGTTTTCCACTTTTTCTCATCGAAACCGACTACTTTATCGACTTCATTTTGCTGGGCGAGATAGGACGCCGTCTATTTTTAGACGATGACTCAGCATTTTTCCACTCTTGCACTTAAAAAACCAGATGGCCGCACGATGTAACGCCACGTCCCTATTTCTACGCTGGCTAGCCGAGCGCGAGGTACCTTAGCTTTTATCGACAAGCCCCGCCCTGAAGAACGTTTGCACCAATCGGATTCAAACGTTATTTAGAACTTCCGAAACCCATCGCGTATATAGTTGGTAGTAACAGTATTCAAAATTCCAGTCATTGCTCACCAAGTCGCGATGGCCTAGTGGTAAGCATTTTTGCTTACCAATCCAAAGACAGGGGATCGAACCCCGACTCGTGCGACTTTGATTTTTCGTTCATGTTCAGAGTTTCAAGATTTATATTTCCTATTCTTTCTCGTTGGGAGCAGATGGGAATCGAACCCAGGACCATTCGCTTACAAAGCAAATACCGTAACCAGTCAGCCACGGCCGCTCCTGATTTTAGTTAGGGTTATTCTGTAGAAAAAAGTTTTTTTGATTAGTCAATTTAGGTTTACGTCGCACAGTGGTCGGAAACGCAAATTTAGCAGGGAAAGTGTATTCTCGCTTCAGGGATGCATTTTCGAGCTTCGGTATTTAAGAAGCATTGGTTAAGATCCAAACGATACCAGGGTGGTCCAAAAATTTCAATATTTTCAAAAATTATCTTCGCTCCTAGACGAGATAGAGGTATACTTTCTCTACAGTGTTGTAGTACTAGCCATTTCAAACAACTTTGCCGATGACACAAATCCTCTATGGGTAATTCTCTACCAACTCACACGAAATCGGGAAAAGTTGCCCTGACCCCTCTTCGATTTGCGTGAAACTTTGTCTTAAGGGGTAACTTTTGTCCCTGATCACGAATCCGAGGTCCGTTTTTTGATATCTCGTGACGGAGGGGCGGTACGACCCCTTCCATTTTTGAATATGCGAAAAAAGAGGTGTTTTTCAATAATTTGCAGCCTGAAACGGTGATGAGATAGAAATTTGGTGTCAAAGGGACTTTTATGTAAAATTCAGAATTCCGAAAAAACGTCTTTTCATCGAAAAAAACACTAAAAAAGTTTTAAAAATTCTCCCATTTTCCGTTACTCGACTGTAAAAATTTTTGGAACATGTCATTTTATGGGAAATTTAATGTAATTTTCGAATCTACATTGACCCAGAAGGGTCATTTTTTCGTTTAGAACACAAATTTTCATTTTAAAATTTCGTGTTTTTTCTAACTTTGCAGGGTTATTTTTTAGAGTGTAACAATGTTCTACAAAGTTGTAGAGCAGACAATTACAAAAATTTTGATATATAGACATAAGGGGTTTGCTTATAAACATCACGAGTTATCGCGATTTTACGAAAAACTGTTCATTCTACAGCATTTTATATGAAAAGCTCTAGGGTGGCCCATCAAAAAAGTGTTTTTATTGCGTATCTTTTTGCCTTCCTCACCTTAATGAGGAAAGGCTATAAAATCACTCGAAAAATTAACTTCTTTATTCGACCTCGTAGACCCACCTTCACGTATACCTCTCGACTCAGAATCAAATTCTGAACAAATGTCTGTGCGTGTGTTTTTCTGTAAGTCCGTGCAACGAAAAATATGCACACGGTTATCTCCGAACTGGCTGAACCGATTTGGACCGTTTTGGTCCTATTCGATCCGTCTTGGGGTCCCACAAGACCCTAGTTAATATTATGAAGTTTAGAAAAGTACTTCAAAAGTTATGCTAAAAAAACGATTTTAGCTAAACTTCGGAAGATTGTAAAAAGGGTGGTTTTTGTGAAAAAAAACCCGTCATGCTATATATTGTTAGAAAGGTATTTGAAAGACCTTTCCAACGAGTCTGATAGATTGAAGATCTGACAACCCCATCAAAAGTTATGAGCACTTAAGTGTTATTTATACACTTTTTTGAGGCCGGATCTCAAATATTTTGATGAAAATTTGTCCGGATCTATCATGCGACCCATCGTTGGATAGGTAATCAAAAGACCTTTCCAACAAGTCCAAAAAATTGAAGGTCTGACAACCCTATCAAAAGTTATAAGTACTTTAGTGTTTTTAAAACACTTTTTGAGGCCGGATCTCAGATATTTTGATAAAAATAAGTGTTATTTATACACTTTTTTGAGGCTGTGTAGTGTATTCACTTTATGAATGCGAGGAAGGCACCAACCACCTAAAGGTGGATAAAGTAACGTTTTTTTTGGGAAGTTCAAAAATATTTTCAAACTAAATTCAGATTTTTTTTTTTAGATTTTCAATTGTAAATTTGAGTTAGCTAAATTATGCTTTTGCTAGTCAAATGTACCGTCAACTGGGGTGAATCGGGACACATGGCGCGAATTGGGACAGCAGTTTTAACCATGATGGAGCACAATATTTTGATTTTTTTATTGGTTTCGATTAGAACAGACTCAGGCCAACAAAATGTACATCTGTTTCCAAATTTAAAAGCTTTAAGTGCTCTGAAAACTGCTGTCCCTTTTCTGACTGTAGTCCCAATTCGCCCCAGATGACGGTACTATTGAAATTATTTAAACATTTTTGATGAAGTGCACCGTTATCATTATATATTTGCATTTTTTGTTAAAAGATAAGTATTAAAAGGAGCCTTGTATTGACATACTAATAATGCCAAATGGATTCTTTTGAATGTAGCAAATGCATGCACAAAGTTTCATCCAAATAAAAAGACACGTAATAGAGAATTGGTGTCTTCTAGACATTTGAGGAGCTCATAAAAAAAACATTTTTGTTTCCAAGAGAACAAACCCGAGCAGGGGTAAATAATACGGGAATACCTAATTTTGGTATTACTTGGGCAAATAACAGGCACCAAAATGTGCCCTTGGTTGCCCAGTAACAGATGGTATAATACCATTAAATCATACCAAAGTCTTGTATGTGGAAGGGCACAACAATACCAAACCATGTTATTCCAAGGGTAAAATAATACCACAAAATAAAACCATTTCAATACCAAGTTGAGGTCTTCTGGATTTTTGAACATTGCTTGAATACCAAAACATGGTATTGCCATGGTTTTATTTTTAGGTATTCCCGCGCCCTTGTAAAATCAGATTTTGGCATTCCTGAGGTCTTCCACATACATGGTTTTGGTATGATTTCATGGTTTTTTACCATCTATTACTGGGCAACCAAGGGCACATTTTGGTCGCTGGTATTTGCACAAGTAATAGCAAAATTTGGTATTTTCATGCCATTTTTTAGTGCAGTAGTTGCAGTTAGTGAAAAAACGGAAATGGTCCATATGCAACAGCAAAATTTACTCACCTGATGATTCAATGTTGTTCTTGGTGATATTCTTTACCACATCGAATACATTTGTCATTGATGAACGGCTTGTGCTTAAATTGGTATGATACCCAATTTTGCTCTTGCATAATCCTTAAGACAAATTTTAAAGGGTCCAGGAATACCAAAATTTGGAATTGATACCAGAGAAAGGTATTATTACACATTTCCCTTGTTATCTACCCATGTTCGGGAATATCAGACCATTTAAACGAAAGTTACAGCCAACAAACTATGAAAAGCGCCATTTTGAAATGTTGATAACTTGAAAAGGTGATTGAGTTGGATCTCGCTCTTGATAACATCTGCTCTCAAGTCTGCTCTACAAATTTGTAGAACATTGATACACTTAAAAAAATCATCACCCAAAATAACAATGCTGAAGTTCAACTATTCAGCACTTGTATTAAAAAGTAATTCTTTTCGACACTGTTTTCGGTTTTGAGTTGACCAAATACCTGGACGCCAAACTAAAGCGAGGAATCAAAGCTTTCAGTTAAAAATCTAATTCAAAAGTTTTTCGGAATTGCACAAAATGTTGTCTGTGATTATTGGATTGTTGCCTTCCTCACCTCACTGAGGCAAGGCTATAAAATCACTCAGAAATTGAACTTTTTAAAAAAGCCTCCAAGATATACCTTTACGTATACATATCGGCTCAGAATCAAATTCTGAGCAAATGTCTGTGCGTGTGGATGGACGTAGAATTTTTTTCTCACTCACTTTTCTCAGAACTGGCTCGACCGATTTTGTCCGGATCTATGTTTTTGGGTTCGCCTCCAGGTTCTTTAAGTCTTTTTTAAATTTCATTCGGTTTGTTGCAGTACTTTAAAAGTTATGTTCGAAAAACTGTTTTGGTTGATACAAAAAAGGGTCATTATTTACATAATTTGAAAGCTCCGGCGGATAGCTGTCGGAACTTTCCACTCAGTGCACGCACACAAACACTGCAGTGCTTTCAAATGGTTCATCAAATTTATCATAGATGGCAGCACTCAGATGTATAGTGTCTTTACTAAGTAAGCGTTATCCAAAGCTTACGTAATGTGTGGTTGCAAGGCTTTTAGGAGGAAGGCAGCAACCACCTTCTGGTGGATTAAGTAACGTTTTTTTCATAAAATTATTTTTATTAGGTCCTTTTCGGTACTGGGACCTGGTTAGGACCGAGTGCTTGCCACAAGTTACAGGAAACTCCTTAAAACTTTCAATCAGTCCCGTACGTGTCCTCCAGCGCACCCAAACACGGACACGTGGTTTGAAACTACCGGCAGAGCCTGGCACACTGCCTACTTAGATTAACGTCGTCGCGACTCCAAGTCATCATCGCCAGGCCGGAAGGTTGGCCCCAAAATAGGGTGCGTTTACATGAAAATATTTAACTTTTATTTTTGTGTGTGCTCGTCCACTATGTTTACTATTTTGACGGTTTTTGTAGTCTGCTGAATGGGTTCAGTCAACACACACTTACAGACCATGGCACGTGGACACGCGGGTTTCCGCGTTTGACGCCACATGTGTGTGAGTTTGTGTTTACTCACGCAGAACAAAGCACACAGCTAAGCAGTTTTCCGAAAGTGCGTACAAATAACTTGGAAATTTTGTGGATTTTGAGTTATTTCAGTGTTGTCAAGTTTGTCAGATTATCAATTTCAAAACAATATGGATTACAAAATTACAGTGTTTCCAGCAAAGAGTTCTACATTTCAAAAGAATCCAGCTGGCACCATTCTAAGCAAATTACGAAAAGTAGGCCTTCTGCGCACTCTGTCCCAGCCAAAGTCATTCAATTCTCGCGGCTTGCTGGGGGTGAGTTTGAGGTTATGTGGCGCACCGCCTGGCTTAAAACAAGCAAGTATTCACGCTTTGGTCAAAAGCGTTGCTTAAATTGAATCACTGACCAGAAAATTGGCAAAAGTGGCGGCGGCGACTTCAATTTCAAGGTGCCAATAGTGCCGTTTTGGTTGCCATTTTGGCTGATCGTGAGACTTGACTAAGCTTGGCGGTCTAAGGCCGCCGCCCAATTCCGATTCCGATTCGAATCTTATGTGTTTTGTCGAATGCCACAACGCTGCGCGTTCAATGGATTTTGGAGGGGCGCAAAGAACTGGACCGGAGAGTCTGGTTCGTTAGATGTGGATAGATATTGTTATTCAAATTGTATTTTATTCGATTAACCACCGCCAGTGCAGCCTCGAAAGCGAAACCAGTAATTTTGTGGTCGATGGACTCGCCATAGACACTTAAACGGTCGTTTGGCACCACTGCCAATTTGACAGCTGGCCGGGGCGGCCATCTTTGTTTGGCTCGTCTCCAAATTCGGTGCTCACGCCAGTTTGCATCGTTCTAGCCAAATGAATTAATAACTTCCGGAAAAACTGATCATTGCGGAATGCAGCTGCCACTCCGACAACCGTGGAGGTCACTTTCTATGCTTCCGAAATAGTTTGTTGAGCGGCTTTGTTCGGTCGTAGCACCTTAACAAATCATTAAGGGGAGGAGGAGGGGGGGTTCAGCATGATGGTGGTTTGAATTCTATTGTGTGGTCGGCGGAGTGGCCGTAGAATGCCGCGAAAACCGGCCCGCGCGACGTTTCAATGTTGAACATTTTGCAACAACACTGACGACGCAAGTGGCGGAGTGAGGCATAAAACGCCACGGTCTTTTTTTCAGGGCTTCATGATCGTTTGAGAGGTTTGTAGATCCGGCACCTTTGCAGGTGGGGCAACTTTGGACATTTAAGCAGAATGTTCTGTTTTTTTTTTTTTATTATAAGGTTTGTCAATTTACTACTTAAACTGGCAACACTGTTCTTGAAATGGAACCTTGAGAATCAAATCGAAGAAAAATAATAAAAATATTAATAATTAAACTATTATTTTTGTCCCATGAACTTTCCAAATCGTCGCCGTCATGCTAATTTGTCGTACGTGCATTTTGGGCCGAATTGAGTTAAGAACGCCATTTTGTGCAGATCACAATGCCTCATCTTTTGACCTGTACAGATCCCCAGAATTCGATTTCAATCCTGAGATATTCAATAAAAACCAAAAAAGCTTCGAAATTTTTTGTCACTTTTCATATGAAAGTAGTTTCAATCTTGTCGTGCTATCTTGTCACTCCCTGAAAATTGATGTAAGTGCGACAATTGGCCAAAGGGATTTCAGGTCAGAACGCGTTTGACGCACGTACAAGTTAGACTACCGTAAACATTTGTAATTATAACTCGAAACTCCAGCAACCAACTTCAACAAAACTTCGGGACAATGCACAGAATGGTCAGCCAAACAAAACGTGTTTGTTATTGTTTACATTGCGTGCTCTAGTTTTTGTTTCTTCAAGGTCAAATATTAAAACGCGTTTTGCTCGGAACGTCGAAATGACGTTTGTCGCACACGACGACGTCGAAATAACCTAAATTAGAGTTTTTTGAAATTTTTCAGAACTGCATAACATCATAAACGATTAATTATTAAAGTTTCGGCCTTGATCATCTGATTTGTCAAAAATATGTTTATGTCATCATTTTCAAGTGCAATTCAATAGAGCTTTATGACGTTTCGCGCACACACACTAGCGCACCATTTGATTTTGCTGGCCGGACAAATTTTAACCTCACTTTTTTTCGTGTACGTACACGCAATACATGCGCACGTAGATAACTCTATTGGCAACACTGTTACCCTAATAAAACCGTAACAAAGAATACCAAAATCAGATAAATTTGCAATTTTTTACCATTTCTCCGTTCAAATTTCCGCCTCTATTGAGTGAACTCGAATCAAGTGTCCCCGCTACCCTTAGTAGGCCACTTCTCGCATACCAAAGTGCCAAAGCTGGGCCAAAGTATGGCCTACTGCCCAGTAGTAGTACACGTTCACGCCGATACTCCACCAAAATGAAGGAAGAAAATATCACGTTCCTTCACTCACTAAACCACACAGCTCGACCGTGGTGGTACGAATGTTTTTTAATGTAATTCACCTAGTTATTGAGGGGCAACGCGAGCCATAACAGCGCGATTTTTGAACCATTTGTTTCTGCCGGCCAACTTTATAGGTGGGCCCGTGCCTCTCCTCATATAATAAACGATAGAGCCGTTGGAGAACACCCTTCAGCGCTGAAAATGCACCGGATTGAAAGTAAAATCTTTTAAACTCAATTTAGCGATTGCATAACGGCTTAACGCTGTAGTCCGGTGTGTTTATCAATGGAGGCTGCTACCAATGTCTGGAGAATGGACCTTTTTTGTCTAACAGGGGGCAAGAAGACTGTTTGGAAAATGAGCTTTTCTTGAAAATTTATTTTAGGTATTGCAGGAATATGTTGATCACAACAATATCAAAGTTAACTGAATTTTAATCTCAATGAAATTTCCCAAAAGAATTCAGCATAAATTCATTGGAAGAAAAGCAAAAAAAAGTATAAGTTTTAGTTTTATTCCAATGGTAACTGAAGTTTAATATGATGGAATGTATCTATTAAACTTCACAATCCAGAGGTCGCCGGTTCGAATCCCGCGGCGGGTGCTCTAAAATTCTTTGTGTAAATATGGGTATTCGGCGCCGTCGCTCCGTGCCATACTTTCATACACTTAGGAGCCCAGGGCGGCGAAGTCCTTGTAGATAAAAAGGAAGACACTAGTGGTTGGTACTAGCAATGGTGACCAACAGCTATAAAGTCAACTTCGTTTTCGTATCTAGAAGTCGTAAAAGTATTCCAAGCTTAGTAAAAAAGGAATCATAAGTATCGAGCTGTCAATCTTCCGGACTTTAGCCAAAATCGGTTGCAAAAAGGTTGTAAAATGCATTGTACATGGTTACAGTTGGAATTATTGATCTTTAGATTTTTTTTTACCGAAGTTTTAACAAAAAAAAGTGCAAACTGTAGTTTGTAATTGTCTGCTCTTAAAATTTGTACTGTAAAAATTTTTTTTGCAAGGTTTCATAACAAAAAACACATTTTTAAACCACTTCCGTGATTGATGCCTTCTTCACAATCAAATGCAAAAGCTTTCCGGGCAATTCTTCCACACGGCGTGGCTGGTGCAATTTGTTTAAACCGAGATACCCTAACGTAGATTCATCTGTATGAATGAAATCTGGAGTTTTTTTTGTTGAAAATTCCAGTTTTTGCTTTTTGGGCGTTTTTGAAACCACCTTGAGTCAGGGGTATTAAAAACACTCAAAAAGCAAAAACTGAAAATTTGGTTTATTGGACCTTTTCAAAAAAAAAACTACAGAAATATTCTATCCAAATTCTATCGGTCTGGGTTCTTGATTTTTTGTACGAATTTTTAAATGACCTGGACTAATAGGTGGATCGATATCTTAAAAAAATGTTTTAACAGATTTAAAGAGAAAATTCTTACTTTAAAATCCTTTTTTAAGGTTTGTTGATCTAATTTGAATGTCAGAAGTTATTCCAATTTGAAAACATATTTTTTTCATGCAAACTTCGGGTGACCTTGATTCTCTAGGACCATGTTTGTCACTCAAAAAATATCCTCAAAATGGTTGTGTTTGCATTGGAATATTTTTTGACAGTCAAAATCGATTTAAAAACATTAAAAAGGGTTTTATAAGTAAGAATTTTCTCTACCAATCTGTTTTAACAAATATTTATTCCAACTATAAGGCCAGGTTACTTAAAAATCTGTACAAAAAATCAAAAATCTAAATCCTAAATATTTAGAAAAATTCAAATGCATAGAGATTCTTATTTAGTTTAGCATTTTTTGGAAATTGAATTATTATGTTTTTTGAATTGGATGGAACTTTGTGTGAACCTTTTCCAAGATCAAAGATGACCAGGATAGTTTTCAAAAGGTCCTACACGCCAGTTGTAAACTTAGCTGTATTTTGATCGGTTATCTACCAATTTACGAATTATCAAATTCAAAAAATGCTTTGAATAAATCATCTGCACGACCTTTAAATGCTCTTTACTGAAAAACAATGAAAAATGGATTTGTGTCAGAGAAATAATCCAATAAGAGTCGGAGTTCGCGAAAGCTGTTACGACGTATTGCAAAGTAACCAGAGATTTACATCATTAGTTTGTCAAAATAAGCCTCCATACAATTTTGGCAACTGTCCATAACATTTTCAATAATCTGTATCTCTAGAATGGTTCAGCAAAGTTGTAGATATTGCTTGTTAGATCTCTGAGAAAAAAATTACTCTAAAAAAATTACCCATTTTTTAAATTTAACTTTTTACACAATATATTAAAATGCACAAAATAAGCATTAAAAAAACATTTTTGGGCAGGTTTTAAGCGACAAAAAATTGCATCTTTTGAGAAATGGCACAAGTTGATCAAAATTCTTTTGGCAGTGTTTTTTTTCAGTTTAAAAAGATCGCGGCATTTGAATAACGTGGAAAAAAGTCAAACAACTTGTTTGACTTTATTTTTGTGTAAAATTAAATTTGTACTCAAAATGTACTTTTGACCGAGCCACGTAGCTAAGTGGTAACGCTTCCGTCTCGTAAGCGGTAGATCGGGGTTCAAATCCCGGCTCGGACCAACACAACTGGGTGATCTTTTCCCTTCGATTCGATTCGAGGGAAGGTAGTGTATCGTCACAGACTGGACCTTATCAACGACACCTTAGGAAGGCGACCTATGGAATGTTAACATTAACCTTAACATGTTAACATTAGTTGAGTGAAAAACTGCCACTGAATCCGCTTTGTAAATGCCGGCCCCGATACTCCTCAAGGGTGTTCCCCTCAGGAACTGGGAAAGATAATCTCGAAGGTTAATTTTTTTAATTTTTTTATTTCTCTTGCCAAATCTATTGTTAGAATATCCAATTACATCTAAATGAATTATAGTGTAAAGGAACTCCAAAACTCTATTAGGTTATAAGAAACACGAAATTGTAAATTGATTATTTACTAATAAACACTAATTGAATTGAAATTGAACTGGGAAAGATTTATTTTACTTTTACAAAATGTACTTTAAACAAAAATTTATATCGTGCACCGTTTTAATGAAGTTATTTTTTAAAATTGTGACTTTTTTTAACGTGTAGAAGGCATAACCAAGCTTAACCATCTCTAATAATATAATTTCTAAAAGGATTAAATTTCCTACAAATTTGCTTAAAAAAAAGATAGCTTCTCTAAGAATAGCAAACAGGAAAAATATTTTTTTATGCATCACCATAATAGCGTTGAATTTTTATGCCGTTGCAAATATTTTTTCATGTTTATGTCCCTCGCATATGACCAAAAAAGGGCAAAAAAAAAAGCTTAAAAATTGAATTTACGAGCCATGGTTTCAACATTTGAATGGAAAAAGTGTTTTAAAGTGCATTACAGTTACCCGAGCATGGGTAAATAACAAGGGAAATGCGTAATAATACCTTTCTCTGGTATCAATACCAAATTTTGGTATTCCTGGACCCTTTAAAATTTGTCTTAAGGATTATGCAAGAGCAAAATATGGTATCATACCAATTTAAGGTATTGTTTTAATATTGCAAAATTGCAGCATTTGTCAATGGTCGAACACCACATTTTGGTATTCTTTTGGTATTACAGTATTTTATCAAATTCCTCTGAAACTATGGGAAAATTTTGACCAATTTTGACAAAATAATTAATTTTGCACTAAAATGATGTATCAAAGCAAATGCTTTAATTGAAAACCGGAAATTTCAAACTTGATTTTAAACATTTTTGATATACCCCCTAAAGAAATTACTTGAAATTGTGGAAAATTTTCTAAGTCAGGATGCCACATTTTGGTATTATTTTGGTATTGAAAGGTTTCATCAATTTTCTCTGAAACTATCGAAATTTTTCAAAAATTTTGACGAGATAATTAATTTTGCGCTAAAAGGACTTGAAACCCAAAAATGTTAAAGCTGATTTAATTTTTTTTGTGATATGCCCACTAATATTTTTTTCAAACACGTTGAAATTTCTCTAAGTCGGGATAACCAAGTACTTTGAAAAACGAATCAATCAACAGATTATTGAATTTTGGTGAATTTCAATCCAGTTTCATTTTAATAATACTTATTTTTCAATCTTGTTATTTTTTCAGAAGCTTCAAGAACTTCAAGCACAGGCCGTTCATCAATGACAAATGCATTCGATGTGGTGAAGAATATCACTAAGAACAACATGGAATCATCAGGTGAGTAGATTTTGCTGTTTCATATGGATCATTTCCGTTTTTTTCACTAACTGCAAATGTTGCACAAAAAATGGTATGAAAATACCAAATTTTGGTAATACTTGTGCAAATACCAGCGACCAAAATGTGCTCTTGGTTGCCCAGTAATAGATGGTAAAATACCATGAAATCATACCAAAATCATGTATGTGGAAGACCACAGGAATACCAAAATATGATTTTCCAAGGGCGCGGGAGTACCTAAAATTAAAACCATGGCAATACCAAGTTTTGGTATTCAAGCAATGTTCAAAAATCCAGAAGACCTCAACTTGGTATTGAAATGGTTTTATTTTGTGGTATTTTTTTACCCTTGGAATAACATGGTTTGGTATTGTTGCGCCCTTCCACATACAAGATTTTGGTATGATTTCATGGTATTTTACCATCTATTACTGGGCAACCAAGGGCACATTTTGGTCGCTGTTATTTGCCCAAGTAATACCAAAATTTGGTATTCCCGTGTTATTTACCCCTGCTCGGGTAAACCTCGCATATGCAACTCATATGGGGGTTTCTTAAGGGGTTACATACATTTAGAAAATCGCAACATTTCATATTTCAGAAAATTTATTAAATCAACTTAAAAGATGATTTTCATTACTCCTGAAAGTTTCATGAGGATATTTTATAATTAAAATAAGTTACAGACGATTTAAGCTGAAAATTTTGCCATGCGCAAAGCGAACTGTCAAAATTTGCGAGCGTTTTTCTCTGAACACCGAGATGATTTCCGGATGCCACGATATCTCGAAATGGGATTGACCAAATTAGCTGAAATTTGGGGTGAAGACTCGTAAGACATATCCGGTGTGCATGACGATGCTCGATTTTGATTTTTTGCATTTTAAAAAAATACAAAAATCAAAAACTTTTGATTTTTTATATGAAAAACATAAAAATATTTTTATCTTTTTCAAAAATAAACTTTTTGAAAATCGGCCTTCGTCATGCACACGGAACCGGTTTAATGAGTCTTCACCAAAATTTTGAGCCGATTTGGTCAAGGCAGTGTTGAGATATCGTGGCACCCGTTTTTTGAAAATGCTAACTTCATATAGCTGTATCTCGGCAATGATACAACCAAATGTCTTCAAATTTATTTGGTTAATAGTTGAAAATGTATATTTTAATGTACTGAAAACAGATTTAAAAAAAGTTTAAGTTTGTGCTCAAATCAACCTCTGACATTTTTGCCGATTTACATGTATGTAACCCCTTAAGCGAAGCACGCATATGCGAGTCACGGGGCTTATGGGAATTTAGCTATATGGGAGACATGGGCTATATTCTTATACAAAATCATCTATACTATACAAATGTATAGTATTTTGGAACCGTTATGAAGTCAGCTATTTAGCTACACCAAACTTACATGGTTAACGATGTTCATACACCTGTCCAGTTGTTTTGCATACATTAGTTTCCAAAATATCAAAGTACCTATAGACAAAAAAATTATTTTTTGCGAAAAAAAAAGTTTTTGCGGTGCTATGCATTGTAATTTCGTAAAAAATCAAAATATTTTTAATCCAGCCCAAACATGCTAAATATGACTGTCAATGCAGAAAAATGCATTTTAGATTGTTTTCAGTTGATTTAACTTCTATATTCATTAAAATTTTAAAGTTTTTTGAAAAAAAAAAATGTTTTGCCCCCTGATTTTTCGAACAAATTTTGATAGGGGAGGGCGACATAAACTTTGAAAAATATTTGCAACGGCCTTACTCAGCAAATAAGCGGACCCTATCAAATGTTTTACGTTTCCCGTTGACACCAAGATTTCAACTCATAACTATTTTGATCTGCAAATTATTGAAAAACTTTTAAGAAAAGCTATGTTACATTAACATGTGAGCATGATTTAAACTGCCCATGTTCGTATAAATGTCTAATATGCAAAAACAGCAAGCTGAGAAAAACGCATTTGAAGTTTGTCCCACACATAAGGCTACGTGTTAAGTTTTCGCGAAAAAACTGGATTTCCTCCTGATTTCCAGAACAAAGAACTGGATATTGTAGGCTCTTTTAAAAGAGGACACAATTTTGAATTGAACTGCATAATTAACTCAAAAACGATGAAAATGCATACCGTCAACTGGGGTGAATCGGGACACATGGGGCGAATTGGGACAGCAGTTTCAACCATGTTAGAGCACAATATTTTGATTTTTCTGGTTGGTTTCGGATAGAACAGACTCAGACCAACAAAATGTGTACATCCATTTCCAAATTTAAAACCTTTAAGTACTCTAAACACTGCTGTCCCTATTCAGACTGTAGTCCCGATTCACCCCAGATGACGGTATGGGACTTTTATGCGATCAGGGGCAGTATAGGTCTTCCGAAACTTCCTCGTATTTTGAGTTAAAGGCTTAAAAAAGAAACAAGTTGATGTTTCAACATATTGACACCGACAACTACATTGCATGATTGTAACAACATCTTGGAATGTTCTGAGTTATCCAAGAAGTCCTTGGAGTTGAGACCTGTAAGTCTAGTGCCGTAATACGCACGAGGTCAGTGGTTTTTTAACTCCGGATAATACCCGCAAAGCTTCAGTGAGTATGGGAGACTTCTTTGCAAATGTGTTGGGATACCCGAAGTTATTTTCATTCAAATCAAAAACATCTGGCTTAGTAAAGTTCACACAATAAAAAAAATCAAATAGAAATCTGTATTTACAAAATGATTCTAAATGCTAATGATTTCAGTCATTTTACAGATTTTTTCACGGTAATAAGCAATTTAAAAA
Source organism: Culex pipiens pallens (assembly GCF_016801865.2). Taxonomy (NCBI): domain Eukaryota; kingdom Metazoa; phylum Arthropoda; class Insecta; order Diptera; family Culicidae; genus Culex; species Culex pipiens. Next base: position 95,421,851 of record NC_068937.1, on the reverse strand, counting down.
AAAACTTGAAATTTTTAGCAAAAAATCACTTGAGAGTTCACAAACAAAAACCAACAAACAGTAGTTAATTGTGCAGTTTCGAGCATCACCCACAGGCTTAATTTCCACGCCAAAGCACGTTTTCCTCTCACGTGGTTCAATGAGTATCGAGCCCGTGCTGGGGGTAGGGAAGAAGCGCTGCTGATTATGGCTAACCCTCCATCAATCCACTCCCACCCTGCATGTAATAGATCTTCGTTAATAGTGCACATTAATTTCAGTTTACACCTTGTTTTTTACATCGAATTTGAGCTACGCCGGCGCCACCGTGTTCATGTTCGATCGCAGTCAGCCATGCACCACTGCCAGTGGTGCATTGCTTTTGTAGGTCACTACGCCAAAATCGCACCTTCGCCACAAGAGTCGTCGTTTCACGCTCGTACAACTTGTTTCTTGCGCTTAAAAAGTGCAACCTAAGCTCACTTTGGTCACATTTTCATCACAAAACACTCAAAAAGCCACATTTGCATGTGATCTCTGATCTTTACTGATCAGCACTTGGGGACTCGACTTCTGGCAATCTGTTCAACGCCTGCTCCGACGACGACGACGACGACGCATCACCAAAAGTGCAGCAGGCCATGCCGTCATCAATCTTAATCTGCTATTAAGCACACTCACACTCCCCCTCGCACTTACAAAGGCCACTTTCCCGGTCACGCCGAAAGTCACAAAACTGTCGCAACCGTTGAAAACCGCAACTCCCCGTTCAAAGTCACGTTCTCGTGGTTCAGCTGGCTGCAGAACTTGCAATAGTCACTGAACACGCGCGCGCCCAAACTCCGACTGCTGGGGGAAAAGCCGTTCTTGCTCGAACCGCTGCCAATCGAATACTGGTCGGTTGAGCTGGGCCGACTGTGCGACGACTACCGCGCTCAGAACATCAATGACGAAGGCTGTGCACTAGACTTAACGCGGCAGTAGGCGCACGAGTGAGCGATCAAAGCATGCGGGCTTCCGAGTTCTTTGCGCAGCGGCGCGTTCGGCAAGGCAGTGATGGAAAAGTACGCTGTGATGAGGATCGTGGAAACGAATCACTTCAAGCGATGACATTTTCAAAATTTCGTTTCATAAATTAAATAAATATAAAACTGTTCAGCGATGGTTACTCGCGATGCATCACGATAGTCTCCAGCTCCGAAGGTATCACTGCTGAAAACATGGTTTTAACGAGAGATTCGCTCAAGACTGAGCGTTAAATGAGAGAGTTGTAAACAAACTTTGTAACAATCCGGCAGCAGCATTCGGTGGGCTATGTCGATTACAAGCCTCTAATCTGAGAGTACTGGTACGGCGCGTGCGCGCGAGTTTCTGCGCTTAAGCTCAGTGGATGAGCGGCAGCAGTTGCTTTTTACTTCTCTCACTTTGCAGCATGTGTGTCAATTAGGGTAGTTTGAGAAATTACTGGTTGGCCAAGTAATTAAAGCTATTTTAATTACCAAAGGGAATTTAAAAGCGTTACAAGAACGCAGATAATCTTTATTGAGTTTCAGCGATAGATATGATTAATTAGAAATACCTTTTTGTGATCATTTATCACGCAAGGAGAGGGGATTCTTTGCCAAATCAACTTAGCAATTATTTTGCAGTTCCGCAGATAGTGCAGATATCTCTCAATTTACTTAGGGGTTTACATATACGTAAAATTTACCAACAAATAAGGTATGGTTATCATTTGGTCCGTAATTTCACTTCTGAAAGCTATGGCCTATCTACAATTACTTAAGAGAGAGTTTTTCACCAGTATGTAACAGGTCGTACCGAGGTGCTCCGATTTGGATGAAACTTTCAGCGTTTGTTTGGCTATACATGAGGTGAACTCATGCCAAATATGAGCCCTCTACGACAAAGGGAAGTGGGGTAAAACGGACATTAAAGTTTGAATTCCAAAAAACATGAAAAATCATAAAATTGCTCCCATTTGCGTAAAACTTGATCAATTTCAACTCTCTTAAATGCATTCGAAAGGTCTTTTGAAGCACTTTAAAGTTTGCTATTTACATCTAAGATTGGTTTGAATTTTTTTCATAGCTTTTGCAAATTACTGTTAAAAATTGTTTTTTTTTTAAACCTGAATATGCCCTGCCCTGTAGCCCTGTCGACGGTACTTTTTGGCTCATTTTTTACAGATTCGGAATCCTCGATAAATTCCACGTAAGTTTGAAGTATTCGAGTCGTCAATTTGATTTTGAAAAATAATTAAATAAAATATTTTTGAAAAAAAAATAGATTTGGTTTACTCTGTGATCCATACGTCAAATGATACCAAGTAGGCGTATCTGTTTTACCCCTAATCTGACAAAATGTTAAAAAATATTTGGCATTTTTTTCAATCAAGTTAACAACTTTTTTACTTCAAACTGACGTGAAATTTCCAGAGGAATCCGAATATATAAAAATTTTGCCCAAAAAGTGCCGTCTTCATGGGCTACAGTGCAAAAGTTAACGTTGTAAAAAGTTTGTTATAGAAAAATCGTAAATCTATGAGTAAAACTGTGATTGGCCAAAAAGTTAATACCGTAGGCTTATATACAATTACTAGGCTTAGTGATTTTTCACGCTTGAAAATTGCAAATTTCACGGGGACCTTAATTTCAAAACACCAAATTTCACGGAAATTTCGCGGAACGGGAAAAATGTTGAAATAACTCTGAAAATCTTATGTTTAATTCACAGAAACTTCTTTTTATGCTTCATAATATGTTATTCTTCAATAAACTAAACAAAATGTTTACTAAATTTGAACGTGACACAAAAAAAAAACTTTTAATAATTTCTTAAAAAGTTTCCAAGTGGTTTATCGATGGGCTCTATATATATTTGGAAACGAAATGTAGGGCACACGAATTCTCATTTATTGAACTGCCTTTCTAATATTCGACTAATATAGCTTAAAAGATTTCGCTGATTTGCTTCTGTTTTATCATTTTACTTTTTATTGAATTTCATTTCTTAGCTAGATTTAACAATCTTGTCCAGCCAAAATGATTAAAATAATTTGAATTTTCTGCAACATTTTGCCCAATAAAAATATTTTTGAAGATTTTCCATCACAATTTAAAAAAAACTAAATTAAAAATCAATAGGCAATAATAATTTAATCTGTAACGAAATCGCCAATTTTTTTTTCAAATTCAGAACAGAAAACAAAATAAGGTAATATCGTGAAAATTAAACAGGACTCAGAAAGAAATGTTTTTAAAAAGTGATTTCAAAGGTAAAAAATACTATTCATATTATCTTGAATCTTTTAATTTCTTTTAAAATTATACTTTTCAAATAAAATAGTAGTCAAATTGTTATTACAGCGATTGATAATATTACTAAATTCAGTTAGTTTTCTAGAAAAAAAATTAACAAATCATCAATATCACCCTTTTCAATTGAAAACTAATAAAATTTACTTAAAAAATCCTTATTGATGAATTATTTATTATTTTTGTTATTTCAAAGAATTGATTTGAGAAAATTGATAAATTTCACGGAATTCCACGGAAATCTTCAAATTTCACGAATTTCACGCTGTCCGCGAAATCGTGAAAATTCACTAACCCTAACAATTACCTATATTTTGACCTATGGGAGTATGGGTGTTGGAGGCTGTTGCAAAAAGATATTAAGGTTTAAAAAAAATCCATTTTCACCAGTAATTTGCAAAAGCTATGAGAAAAAGTCAAACCAATCTTAGATGAAAATAGCACACTTTAAAGTGCTTCAGAGACCTTTTGAATGCATTTAAGAGAGTTGAAATTGATCAAGTTTTACGCAAATGGGAGCAATTTTATGATTTTTCATGTTTTTCGGACCTCAAACTTTAATGCCCGTTTTACCTCCACTTCCCTTTGTCGTAGAGGGCTCATATTTGGCATGAGTTCAGCTCATGAAATAGACAAAAAAACGCTGAAAGACCTCTCGACCTCGATACGACCTCTAGAACAAACCGTGCAAAATCTACAAATACTGCCTCTTAACTTAGAAAATTGTACGTACCGTCATCATTGGGTCTGGGGATTGAGATTGGGTCATACAAGAATGCTGAAATTTCTTTGACCCAATGTCACCCCTGATGGCGGTAGCGTAGGAATTCGAGTCTATAGAAAAAAATCTGATCTTCTTCAATGGAAAATGGTACTTTTTCTAAACAACTCATCAGTTCTAACCAACGTAATCATTCTAAGTTAGGTGATTAAGGATAGGCGACCATCACTAAAGTATCGATACGGAGAGCAGAGCAGTTATCTTTGGGGCATGAGTAATCAGGCGTGATAATTGTAGTTGCTGAGAGCTGATAGTTTGATATTTTTTCAACACTGAATCTCAATCAAAAGTCTCCCTCAATGATTTAAGGGGAACGTTCAGTGACAGTGATTGCTCGAAATTTGGGGAACCTTGCCTGTCATGATTGTCATTACGAAGAGACCGCCAGTGACCGAACACGAAGTTGAAACAAACGAATGCTGAGCTGGACACTCAAGCAGCCGTGCGACCTGAAGGCACATGCTCTTTCGCTTTCTGCCTTTATCTCTCTCTCTCATTCTTGCTTGTGCGATTTTACGTGGTGACAGCAATCATTCGAATGCAGTCATGGGGAAAGAGATCGGAACTTCGGTAGAATTCAAACGAACGATCTCTGAGATTGACTGTGTGAGTGATTTTACGTTACGCGCATTTGTTCGTGTGTGAACGAACGAAATAATGTCTATGTAAGGATAAAGACGGTGGGTTTTATGCCTATTCGAGAGTGGCGAATTTAGCGATCCAACTCGAACGGGCTTTTACCACCCAGTCCATTAAGACAGATAAATGTCGGATGGACAATAAAATAAAAATAACAAAATAAAAATAACAAAAATAACAAAAAGGATGTCTTATTTTTGACTGTCGAGTTTAAGTATGACCCCTAAACTTCCATAAAGTCATTCCCAATTTTTAAATCGAAACAATTTTTTTTTTCGATGTCTTATTTTTGATTGTCGAGTGCGGTGGAGGAATATTGAGAAAATTCATTTGGTAATATAATAGACAATCAACCTGTAAAATTTTACTAAAACTGGGTTGCAGAAATTTATGTCTAAAGTAAGAAAATAAACAAATACGAAGTTCAAACTTCGAATAATCGAGTCTGGACTGTACTTTGAAGTTTTCAGCATTTGGAAAAATAGAGAAAATTCAATTTACGAACATGTAGAGATTTATTCCAATGTCTTATTATCGATGCGCACCTACGTAAGGGGTGCGCATGGTTGGTTAAGAGGATTCCATAGCATTTACACGCAAATTTACAATTTTATTTATTGGCAGGGAATTCTCTAAAATATAATTCTGTCGATCAGAACTTGTTCAGAGAACCCATCATACTTTGACGAAACTGAAGCGTTTACTGACATCAACTTGTCGACATAAGAGTTGAATTTATTTGTGACTTGGGGCAAACTATTTCTCATGTTTTTATTTTTCGATTGACAAAATCATTTCTTCATACTCGTGAAAATTTTAAAATTTTAGAAAAGTTACGCGGAGTTTTAATTATTTTTGTTGTAGGAGAAATATTACTATTCGGGGTGCCTATTCTAGGCTTATCAGTACAAAATGGCGTCATTACTAAATTTTGAACAATATACACTACAACAAATAATCCGACATTGATCAAGAGCCTCCAACACTATCACAATGCAACGCTCAACCGTACACTTGAACCAACCCTTCAACCGGTTCAAGTACAACTCGGCATTAGTATACCTGTCCCTGCTTCTGGTCTATCCAATTAACATTGAACCCGATGTGCATGCGTGCGTTGGATGATGAAGTTCATCTTTGTCGAGTTGTGTGTTCCGATCGGATTTTGTACCTGCTGCTGTAGAACTGTAGTAGAACCATGATCACAACTCGACTCACGTGCCATCGTGGCGCAGATCAGCATTTATAACGTAGGTAGTTCTACCACGTATGAATGGGATGCAACTTTGGTCATTCATTAGGCCGAGCCCACTCGGTTCTAGCTCGGCGATTGCGCTGACCACAGTTCAAAACCAGCAACACTTTGACTTGCGGTTCTAAGCTTCTGAACAACAGTAGCTCCAGTAGTACGATATATAGGTTACGACAAGTCGCGTAAACCGTTCGTTCGTTGGTTGCTGCTGACTCAGGTGTTGTGGCTGTAGTCTTTTGGTTCTAGGGCACTCGGACGGGGTATGACTTTGTGGTGCAGCGCAGTCGGAGGAGGAGGAGGAGGAATATTGTCCGTACGAGAGGTATACACACTTAGTTAGTGTGGCTGAGGTGAATAATAAAATAACGAGCTGATTATGCAATAATGTCACACCGCCACCGCACACCGAATCAGACGCGACGGATTTGGATTCGGTGACATCAAACTGGTCGACGGCGGACTGACGATCGAAAGGTTGTAGATCAATTCAACGGTGGTTACCGATGCGATTGGTATCGCTCTTTCTATGCTTATTATGCGTTTTGTGCATTGACTGTAGCGACTATGCATTAGATTCATGCACATAAATGCTATGCATTCAAATGAAAAGAATTATTTTTCTTTTTTTTATCTTTTCTGTAAATTTTTATTTTGCCAAAAATTAAGGAGATACATACATCCTGGTGTGTTTGAATTAAACATTTAATTATTCATTTCTGATTAATTTATTCCTTGACACATTCGATAACCTTCTGTAGACTTATGTTTGTTCATAGTTCAAATAATTTGACACTTTCCCTCAGTTTTAAAGGATGCATCAATTAAAACTGATTTTGTTTTAGAAAAACGTGAATCTTTTAGTTTTTTTTTCTAATAAGACTAAGAGCTGACTCTAATTCTAATTGAGCTGGACCAGGGGGGCGACATCTATATCTCACTACAGGCAGCTCGCCCGTAGCCAACACAAGCTGTCAACTTCGGCACCAGAACAAAAGGGAAATGTCAACTTCGGCTCCAGCACAAAAGAACAGCTGTTCGTTACGGAACCAAAACAAAGCAACTGCACACTGTAAAAAAAAGTACAAAAACTGCAGGCATAAAATGGAAATAAAGTAATTATTGTTTCTATGTTAAATTTTACCGCAATGTACGTTTAAAAGTTAGTGTATGTTTGTGAGGTGATTTTTATCAATTTTTTGCAAAATAAACTACTAAAGTTGGGATTATTAAGCACACATCGGGCCGAAGACCTCATTTAAAGTTGTACTTTTATCACATGAAACGTTTAACTTAACTACTATGTAATTTGACTTTTACTTAAGTAATTCTTATAACAAAATTGAATTATTAAAAAAAGAAATATTTTTGTTTTCACTGTGCGCAGTTTGCGCGCGTTATCAATCTCAATCACCCAAGATGGATGCCGTTAGCATCCCCCTGAGCTGGACTGAGAAACCTCCAAAGATACCTCTCGTATATAGCAATAACTTTCGGCAATAACCGTTTCAGAATTCTAATAGAACTGACTGGGATTTCTAATACCAATTCGGCCAAGATGTTTGAGCATGAGCATGAGCATGAGCATGAGCATGAGCATGAGAGACCACCCATGGTTGTCCTTCTCCCTTGCTGAACAGGACCATAATATCCCATCAGCACAACCGGTCACACGCTTCAACGATCAAATGATGTTTCCCTTATCAACAGCATGCATGAATGCGCTGAAAAGATAAAACATCACGATCATCAAAACTAGAGCCGGTGCGAATAGGAAACAGTCGTTGGCCACCAACGGCGCCCGCCATGTCAGTTTGTAGATCTCGAGGGAATGGGACGGGAATGTTAGTTAGCACAGGCTGCTACCAAGGGTGGGTTCTATACGACGGGTTCTATACGATATCCACACCCCCGCGTGTGCCGGAAAACTACTTCTACTTGGGATTTTGTTAGTGGGTAAGGGTAATGGCCAGGATTCAACATAGAGGATGATGATGCGACCCAATAATCAATAAATTTTGTTTAATGGTGTGATGTATTATGCATTCTCAAGGCAATCAGTCGGAGTATGCGGATGAGACTATTCCCGGTTATTTGGTGTTGAGTTTAGCATAAATGATTTAATCTTAGACAGCCGGCTGTGGAAAGATAAAACGAAATAAAATGCGAAAACGCGAAACCGCCCGGATCGAAATACACACACAATCGGAAGGACAACAAAGACGGAAACGGCAACGAAAATCCTGCGTGAGGACCGCGACGCACACCGTTCAAATTCTCCAACTCAACTGTCAAACATCCCGAAACCGCCCGGATCGAAATACACACACAATCGGAAGGACAACAAAGACGGAAACGGCAACGAAAATCCTGCGTGATGGCCGCGACGCACACCGTTCAAATTCTCCAACGCAACTGTCAAACATCCCGAAACCGCCCGGATCGAAATACACACACAATCGGGGGGACAACAGAGACGGAAACGGCAACGAAAATCCTGCGTGATGACCGCGACGCACACCGTTCAAATTCTCCAACTCAACTGTCAAACATCCCGAAACCGCCCGGATCGAAATACACACACAATCGGAAGGACAACAAAGACGGAAACGGCAACGAAAATCCTGCGTGATGGCCGCGACGCACACCGTTCAAATTCTCCAACTCAAATACCAATTCGGCCAAGATGTTTGTTATCTTAACTAGAACACTTCAAAATTAATTTATGAAACTGAGTGTGGCCACAAACCTTTCAAAACCAACTCCGATGATCGCATTTTTAACCCAAAAACTGCCATTGAGTTGTTCAACAGGTCGGAAAAAAATGCATCGGCATAACTGCAACCAAAAACATTGCCCAGAAAAGTGCATTTCTCTTCCCTCAGCAGGAAATTTAAATTTCGCTGGAAGTGACCCTGTTAAAGCTGGCTTCATTTTTAAGGTGGTACGCCACTTGTTTGGTTGACCAGACACAACAAACAAGCAAGCCTGAATGAAAATAGATCCGAATTTATGCTGAATCTTTTCTTGCAATGCTCAAAGGCTTTAGACATCGCTGAATTAAATTAACGGCCAATCTTGCATTGTTCCCGAAGCAATTGTCCGGCACATCTAATATTCAAACTCAGAAGAGAAGATGCCACTTGCGCTGGGAATGATCACATTTCTAATCAAATTCAACGACCAATTGACCTTTGCATCGCTAGACCGGGGATGGCATTCATTTGTTGCACTGATTGATTGATTGTTTGATTGATCGAGGCATTTTGGAAGTTAGCATTTATCTAAGAATCACTTTTCTTGTTGGTTTATTTCACTGCTGGAATTTACAGTTTTCTTTGTTTTAATTAAAAAGAGGCTTGAATAACAGGGCAGATTGTTCGAGGAAATAGTGATTGTAGTAACAGGAAGGTCAGCCACAAATCAAGTGGGTACAATACACTCATTTTCACAAAACTGGCTCAGCCAAGTTGCCAAGGCACATACCTGGATTATTTATTTTAACTAATCGATACTAGTTCAATGGCTTCAAGTATTGGCTTTCAGTCTGTTGTTTTATACAAACAAATTCCTGAGTTGACTACCTGGTAGCTAATCGAGGTGCTAACAATTTTGAACGACATTGATAACATCACCGAGCAAGGCTCTCTGACCATGGGAGAGGCCAAAAAGCACGCGCGCGCGTATCTAAACCAACAACACTTTGCTAATTGGCAGTGTATCGAACTTGACTTAGGTCTAATCCATCTGACGCCAGAATGGTTTAGTTCCGGAAGCGTTAAAAGTTAAATATTGTTGAAGAGCAAAAATAAACAAAATCGGAGCGACTGATTCAAACACAACATGATAAAAATCACAGTTTCTGTTTGAAATACGGGTACATTTTACAATTTATTATAGATTTATTTTGTATCAACTATGAATTATCATCATAACCGGTGTTTTTCGTAGAACAAACTTCAGATTAAAAAATTCGGAAAGTGTGATATTTGGCTCTATAAATAAAGAGCTCTTGCCAGACATCGGGGTGAATCGAAATATTTTGTCGGGTGAGCCAGAGCATTTTTTAACCGATTTTATAAAAAAAATATATCCGAAAATTCACTGAAATACGATTGATTCATGTAATATTCATTAAATTTCTTATGAATATTCCTTGTAAGAGTCTATATTACATATTTCACCTGAGTCTGACCTCAAATTAAAAGTTTTCGATGCAAAATTAACCAGATTGCTAGCAGGGTTGGAAAAACCAAGAAGACCGAATAAAAATGTTTTTTTTTTGTACAATTTTCCATGAAACAATTCTAATTTAGAGTATATTATTGAAAACGGAAACGACGTAACACCTTATAAAAATTTTCATTAAAAAGCTGAAATTTTCAAAGCAATCAGTTATTACCCACTGAGAATTTTGGCTCGAGCCTCGAGTCGATCTGGCTCGAGATCGAGCCTGAATCGAGTCGAAGCTCGAGCCAAAATTCTCAGTGGGTATTATTATTGTTTAAAGGGAAAGATAATTACTATGATTTTAATCCTTTCCAGATTTTTACTACACGGAAAAGAGTTCTATCCAAAATTTAACAATTCAAATTAGCTGGCTTCAAATTGGTGAAACAGTGATTTTTTTGGTTGAATCAGCTAAAATTACAGCTAAATTTACCAACCTGATTGGTGAAATAGCTAACCCTGATTGCTGATTTGCTTTCCAAAACTGACAGCCCAAATCAAAATGACAGGAGAGGGTTTACCAAAAATAATGGTGTTTCAGCACAATTTTGCGTAATTTTACCGAAAAATTAGCTGGAACCGGCAGCATGGATTTTTTGACAGGTCATCAGCTCGAGACCAAAACAAAGCATCGTCTTGTATCGTGTTCGATCCTGTTTGAGCCGCTCAGTTCGCGTAGTTTTTTGATGGTTATGTGTGCTGTTTGAGTGCAAGTGCAAGTGCAAAAGGTGATAGAATGTGTTGTGTGAGTGAATAAATCAAAAGCCTGGAAGGTTTTCTGCGGATCGACACCTGAAGGTAAGTTTCAGTAGATAAGGTGAGAAGTTTTTTGTGTTGAGGGAAAGTGGTTAGAAGTTGAGCCTCTCGTTATTGTTTGCATGATGCGTAGGTAAAAACATGTACTTAACATAAAGTGGGAGCATCCCTAAACCACGTGAACACTTTGGCAGGGGAAAGGGGAGGCTGGCGATTGTCCACAGTATACTTTTTTGTATGGACATCTGTCCACCTGGAGGGGCGGCGGGTACAGAATGTCTAGACATAGATTGGCCAATGTTTGACAGCTCCGAACAAATAGGGTACCTAATGCCTTTTAAGCACATCCATAAATATTGTTAAATATTAATAGAAATGAAGTTAAATTAAGTTCAATTAAGTGAATTAAGTGCAATTAAGTGAAATTAAGTTTAATCAATTTAAGTTTAGTTAAAATAAGTTACATTTGGTAAAATTTAAATAAAAATGTAGAATTCAGTTAAAATCAGTTAAATTGATAAAATTTAGTTAAAATTAGTTAAATTTAGTTGAAATTAGTAAAATTTCGTTAAAATTGCTAAATTTAGTTTAAATTAGTAAAATAAAGTAAAATTTAGATAAGTTTGAATAAATTTTGTTGAATAAGATGAATTAAAAAAATAGTTAAATTAAGCAAAATTTAGTTAAATTCAGATACATTCAGTTGAAATTAGTTATTTTTTGAGAGATTTAGTTGAATTTGCCCAAATTTGGTTAAATTAAGTTGTGTTAAGTTAAATTTAGTAAAATTTAAAAAAAATAAGCAAAATTAAGTAAAATTAAGCAAAATGAAGCAAAATTAAGCAAAATTAAGTAAAATTAAGCAAAATTAAATAAAATTAAGCATAATTAAGTAAAACTATGTAAAATTAAGTAAAATAAAGTAAATTTATGTAAAATTCAGTAAAATAAAGTTAAATTAAGTAAAATTGAGTTGAAATTATGTTAAATTCAGTTAATATATGTCAAATTAATTTCAATCAAGTTTAATTAAGTAAAATTAAATTAAATCAGTTAAATTGAGCTTAATTTAGTTGAAAATGGTTATATTTAGAAAAATGTAGCTGAATTTAGGTAAATGTAGCTGAATTTAGGTAAATGTAGTAGAATATAGGTAAATGTAAGTACATTTATTCAAATGTTATTACATTTGGTAGAATTTAGTTAAATTTAATGTTATTTGGTATAATTCAGTTAAATTGAGTTTAATTAAGTTAAGTTAACTTTAATTAAATTAAAATAAGTTTAATTAAGTTGAATTAGGTTAAACTAAGTTAAATTCAATTAAATTAAGTTAACTTTAATTAAGCTAAAATAAGTTTGATTAAGATAAATTAAATCAAGTTAAATTTAGTTTCATTAAGTAATATTAAGCTAAATTGAGTTAAATTGAGTTAAATTAAGTTAAATTTAGTAAAATTGAGTTAAATTATGTTGAATTAAGTTAAATTTAGTTACATTAAGCTAAATTAAGTTAAATTGAGTTAAATAAAGTTAAATAAAGTTAAATAAAGTTAAATAAAGTTAAATAAAGTTAAATAAAGTTAAATAAAGTTAAATAAAGTTAAATAAAGTTAAATAAAGTTAAATAAAGTTAAATAAAGTTAAATAAAGTTAAATAAAGTTAAATAAAGTTAAATAAAGTCAAATAAAGTTAAATAAAGTTAAATTAAGTTAAATAAAGTTGAATCAAGTTAAATTAAGTTAAGTTAAGTTTAATTAAGTTAAATTAAGTTAAATTAAGTTAAATTATGTTAAATTAAGTTAAATTAAGTTAAATTAAGTTAAATTAAGTTAAATTAAGTTAAATTAAGTTAAATTAAGTTAAATTAAGTTAAATTAAGTTAAATTAAGTTAAGTTAAGTTAAATTAAGTTAAATTATGTTAAAGTATGTTAAATTAAGTTAAATTTAGTTAAATTAAGTTAAATTAAGTTGGATAAAGTAAAGTTATTTTGTTTAAGTGAAAGTAATTTGATGTTATATTTAAACTTTGTTAAATGCAAAACATAGTTTAAATTTAACATGAATTTACTATAATTTAACCAAAATAACTTTTTGTAAGTTTTTTTTTGTATTTTTGTATTTTTGTATTTTTGTATTTTTGTATTTTTATATTTTTGTATTTTTGTATTTTTGTATTTTTGTATTTTTGTATTTTTGTATTTTTGTATTTTTGTATTTTTGTATTTTTGTATTTTTGTATTTTTGTATTTTTGTATTTTTGTATTTTTGTATTTTTGTATTTTTGTATTTTTGTATTTTTGTATTTTTGTATTTTTGTATTTTTGTATTTTTGTATTTTTGTATTTTTGTATTTTTGTATTTTTGTATTTTTGTATTTTTGTATTTTTGTATTTTTGTATTTTTATATTTTTGTATTTTTGTATTTTTGTATTTTTGTATTTTTGTATTTTTGTATTTTTGTATTTTTGTATTTTTGTATTTTTGTATTTTTGTATTTTTGTATTTTTGTATTTTTGTATTTTTGTATTTTTGTATTTTGTATTTTTGTATTTTTGTATTTTTGTATTTTTGTATTTTTGTATTTTTGTATTTTTGTATTTTTGTATTTTTGTATTTTTGTATTTTTGTATTTTTGTATTTTTGTATTTTTGTATTTTTGTATTTTTGTATTTTTGTATTTTTGTATTTTTGTATTTTTGTATTTTTGTATTTTTGTATTTTTGTATTTTTGTATTTTTGTATTTTTGTATTTTTGTATTTTTGTATTTTTGTATTTTTGTATTTTTGTATTTTTGTATTTTTGTATTTTTGTATTTTTGTATTTTTGTATTTTTGTATTTTTGTATTTTTGTATTTTTGTATTTTTGTATTTTTGTATTTTTGTATTTTTGTATTTTTGTATTTTTGTATTTTTGTATTTTTGTATTTTTGTATTTTTGTATTTTTGTATTTTTGTATTTTTGTATTTTTGTATTTTTGTATTTTTGTATTTTTGTATTTTTGTATTTTTGTATTTTTGTATTTTTGTATTTTTGTATTTTTGTATTTTTGTATTTTTGTATTTTTGTATTTTTGTATTTTTGTATTTTTGTATTTTTGTATTTTTGTATTTTTGTATTTTTGTATTTTTGTATTTTTGTATTTTTGTATTTTTGTATTTTTGTATTTTTGTATTTTTGTATTTTTGTATTTTTGTATTTTTGTATTTTTGTATTTTTGAATTTTTGAATTTTTGTATTTTTTATTTTTGTATTTTTGTATTTTTGTATTTTTGTATTTTTGTATTTTTGTATTTTTGTATTTTTGTATTTTTGTATTTTTGTATTTTTGTATTTTTGTATTTTTGTATTTTTGTATTTTTGTATTTTTGTATTTTTGTATTTTTGTATTTTGTATTTTGTATTTTTGTATTTTTGTATTTTTGTATTTTTGTATTTTTGTATTTTTGTATTTTTGTATTTTTGTATTTTTGTATTTTTGTATTTTTGTATTTTTGTATTTTTGTATTTTTGTATTTTTGTATTTTTGTATTTTTGTATTTTTGTATTTTTGTATTTTGTATTTTGTATTTTTGTATTTTTGTATTTTTGTATTTTTGTATTTTTGTATTTTTGTATTTTTGTATTTTTGTATTTTTGTATTTTTGTATTTTTGTATTTTTGTATTTTTGTATTTTTGTATTTTTGTATTTTTGTATTTTTGTATTTTTGTATTTTTGTATTTTTGTATTTTTGTATTTTTGTATTTTTGTATTTTTGTATTACAGTATTTCATTTTTTTTTTATTTGTCAATAGAATATCGCAACAAAGCCGTACAATTAGAATGATCAACTATAACATAGTTTAAAAGCCTGGAAACTATTGAAACATCCAAAAAACTTGCTGGTCTACCAAAAAACGTACCAAGAATAGCGGAAAATCATGCTACACCAGCAAAAGTATTTTTGAAAATAAAAAACAACTTTACAGGCAGCAAGGGATTTTTAAAAATGATTTCGAAATTACCAGTTAAAACAGTCGGAAAATTAGCTGGACTTTACGAAAAACGAAAAAAACGAAACTATTGGCACTACGCCCCCCGGGGCATGGCCTTCCTCTAACGTGGGATTTCTGCTCCAGCGCCTCTGACGAGACAGGAGAAACCGGGACCGACGTTTTTACTTCACCATCCGATAGAAGCTCAGTGGATAAGGCGGGAATCGAACCCGCGTCTCATAGCATCATCGGGATCGGCAGCCGAAGCCGCTACCCCTGCGCCACGAGACCCACGTACGAAAAACGAAGCAAGAACAAAAAAGAAACGAGCTAAATCAGCCAAAAGGCTGGGTGAATAATGCGTGCTTTGCAGGCAGCAACGGAGGCTTTTGAAAGAAAACTTGTAGAAATAGTGGAAAAATTAGCTATTCCAACCAAAACACCTACCAAGAATAGTGGCAAAGTTAGCTAAACTAGCTAAAGAGATGTGTGAAAATACCTGGCTTCGCAGCCATCAATGGAAAATTTTGAGAATGATTCCAAAAAAACTAGTTGAAACAGCCTAAAAACTCGCTGGGCTAACTATAAAACTTCCAAGAATACCATAAATCTAGCTAAAATAGCTAACAGACCTTCTCAAAACATACAGCTTTTGAGACTGACAGCATTTTTCCAGCTTGTAAATTAGTAAAATTTACAAAAAATTTAGCTAGATTTATCATTTTTAGGACCTGGATCCAGCTGTCAAATCCAGGACTTTTTTTTAGGATTTCCAGTTAAAAAAAATCGTGGTTGAAAAAACAACCAATTTTTTTAGGGTTTTTAACCGAAATTTAGTAAGATTCACGATAAACCTTCTTTCCGTGTAAGACACATTTTTCAGGGATGTGTAGCTCGAAACCGTGAAACAAAAAAAGAAATTTGGTGTCAAAGGGACTATTTTGTTAAACTGGACACCCTATTTTTCCATTCCCTGTTAATAGGTTTGCATGTATTCTTCACTACACATTAGGGTGCCCAGAATATGGGACTTTTTCCCAAAACCTCGCTCCACAAGCTGAATATTGTTCCTTGGGCTATTTTTTTGGGACTCTGGACTAAATATGAGCAAAATCGGTCAACATTTACACATTGATACTCGAAGGTGAAGTTTGTATGGAAAAAATCGAAAAAAGGATGGAAACCCCAATTTTCTTACGGTTTGGTCTGCACGATGCGCTTCTTCCATCCAAAATTCCCAAAAGTGAGATTCTTATTGAAAATTTAGTGCTCTACAACTTTGTAGAACATACCAAAGTTGTAAAACTTGATCCTGAAAAGTTATTAGCGATTTAAAAAAGTCATTTTTGTATGAAACACATTTTTTTACCAACTTTAGGCTCGGGTATCAATGGGTTAATCTCAATCAATTTCAATCCACTTTTGGCAAAATCGATATTTTTGCTCCAGGTTGTAGAAGATGTTCCGACGCATCTTCTGAAACTTAAATTTCACCAAAATATTTTTGAATTTTGGCTATTGATGCGAAAAACCAAACGGTTAATATCCTATTCCCCTTTGAAATTGCCGTGGTGAAGATTTGGTGACAAACACAAAAGCAGTTCACGAGTAATTATAATTTTACGAAAATGGTTTTTTTAAGGTTGATTTTTACCATTTTGTTTTATTTAAGGTGATTTTTACCATTTTTGATTATTGTAACCCCTAAAACTCTATCATGTTCTTTCAGAAGTATTTTTATCGGAAATTTTAACATATTATTCGTGTTTGTTGTTGCTCGTGAACTGCTTGAATGCCTTGAATGTGGTGTGGTGTTTATTCGGTTTATTCTAAAATAAAGGAGCAAACCAGATACTGTCATATATTATGATTTTGTTGTTTTCGAAATTTGCTGAAAATTCCACTTCTAAACACAGATTCACACTCATTAAAGTCAAAATTTTCAAAATAGTCGGGTGATTGAACTTACTACAACAGGCGTCAAGGGGGTTGTGGTGTCCGTAGTTCGTCGTGTGTCTTATTATGGCGAGAAGCTGGTAGTTCCGAAGTACTCTTGAAGGAGCTCGGATGTGGACTTCCTCGGGTATATATATACCTTTTGGTAAGTGCAGATGTCAAACACAAATAGTCGTTGAAGGAGAATTCTTCTGTGTTGGAGTGTTGGCAAGCCGACCAAAGCGCACAGATTCGTGTAGGATGCCAGTGTAACAGGGTCGTTCCAGGGCAACACTCGAGCAGCAAACCTCACGAACCGACGCTGGATGCTCTTCTGTTGATGGACGGCGTAATGCTTGGCGTAATGCGGCGCCCACACCGGTACGGCGTACTCCAACGCAATGCGAACCAACGGGAAATACAGCGTTTTAAGGACCCTTACGTCGGTGAAACCAGCAGCATTTCCTCGAAGGAAACCGAGCATAGCGTACGATTAGGCCACGGAGATGGAGACGTGCTGGTTGAATTCCATCTAGCAGTCAATCGTGACGCCCAAGACAACGATGGAGTGAACGCGTTCGATAGTGGATCGGCCCATGTTGAACTCTGCAAGATTTGGACTCCGAATCCTGTGGAACGAGATCAGCTTGCACTTTTTCTCGTTCACTTCCAATCCGTTCTGAACGCACCAGCGAAGCAGCACGTTGATGTCTTCCTGAAGAGCACGGACATCGTCAGAATAGCCAATTCGCTGGAAAATTTTAAGTTCTTTAGATAACTTGTGAAGAATACATATAATCTACGTCTTTATTTTGGCTGTTCAACTTTTTTTTGCGATTTCGTGGAATTGGGGTGGAATGGCCCATTTTGTTTTTAAAACCAAATTTGAGAATTGAAAACACGATTTGTTAGTTAGTATAATATATTAAGCTTTATTGTTTTCGTTACCATTTTCCACCTCGTTTAAAAATGCCTAAATAATAATTTATCGAACCAGCATCGATTTTTCGATAAAAAAAAAACTTTCCATGCATGATAACAAACTCCACAGCCCGAATTCATCCCTCAAAATCATAGCTAAAATAATACATTTACAATTAGTGCACGTGTCCTCCCCTCTCTAGGACGACCACATGTAAAAGTACGTCTCCTGCCAGTGCGGAATGTACGACAAAATCAAATTACTAACGGTTCCCACCAGTGGCACATTGTTCCCGATCGCCGTCAGCAGCCCGGCGATCTTCTGCTTGCTGTACCGATCGTAGAACGGCGACCGCATCAGGTACAGCAGCATCGATACGCACCGCCGGGACAGTTCCTGCTTCTGGTCACGGGACAAATCTTCTCGCTTCTTGTAGTACAACCTCAAACTGGCGACGTCGATGGCCAACGCCACCAGGTACGACTTCCAGCTGTCCATGCCGTACCGCCGGACGCACTCCAGGTGTACTATCGGCTTCAGGATGTACATCAACTCGGCGGATCGGATGAACCGACCCTCGTACTGGGCCGGGTAGACCGCCGTAACTTCGTGCCGCAGTGGTTTCCACGAGCGGGCTACGACCGGAGGAGCTCCGTCCACCTTGCGCATTACCCGTCCGGAGCGCTTCAGCAGAACGGTCTGGTTGTGGTCATGGAATGTACCGGCAGCGGCGGCAGCCGTCTCAGCGCCGTTTGCCTCTGGCAAGGACTCGGCCAGGTTGCGGCGGTCCAGCGCCGGAATGGGAGGGTTCTTGACGATTTTGTTGCCCCGACAGCAGAGCGTTAGGATGAGGCGGCCGATGCATCTGGAATGGGATGAGGTTCGGATTGTTCAGTTGCTTAATCATATGAATTTTGAACAATAAATATTTGAAGAATATTGACTACACCTCAACAAATGATGCAATATTTTCGATTTTTTTTTTTTGGTTTGTATTCTATTTTTGCTATAGACTGAGTATTCTGACTATCAGTCGATACAGACTAGGAACTAGGAGTCACAGCAATCCCTTGCTTCCCAGCTGACTGCTTGCTTATCGTGGGTGTGGGGATATCTCCATAATCTGCTAAGCCACTGATGCCATTTTGGTTCTTCGTGTTTCAGGTGTTCACCGAAGCGCTTCTTTCTATTTTTATCTACACCCATTTTGGCACGCGACATGAAACCTTTCTGCCGGGTTCCGTAAAACTTGTTGCAACTTCAAACTTCTTATACCACTAGATTCGTCAAATTGCCCGACGTTCTTCGTCGATCCAGTTAGTATAAAAAAAAATCCCCAAACTTACTTGATCGTCTGCACCACTACGATGAAGAACCACCTTCCCCGAGCTCCCCACACCTTCTTGGCCGAAAGCTCGATAAACACCTCGCAGTACTCGAGCGTCGTCAGAGCCGTCTTGATGTATTTGGCCAGCTGAGAGGAATCGGTCCCGGCAACCGCCGCCACGGCCCCCAGATTGGCCCGTTCGATGATCCGATCGTTAAAGAACACCAACAGATTGGACAGCGAATACACCAGCTCCGACACGGCGGAAGATTTGTTGATTTTACCGGCGATAAAGTAGGACAGCCACTTCACAGTCATCTCCACGTCGCCCAGGGCGGACGGATTGCCGGACACCCATTTGACGTACTTTTCGTACAAATTGCGCAGTTCGAGCGTGGCCATCGCTGGGCCAGTACCTGGGACAAGTGGTTCTGCGAAGCCGTCTGGAAGATTGCAGTACCGATGTTAACTTGCAACGAAAAAAAAGATGAATATTTTGACTACCTCGAAGAAGCCTGTCCTGAAGTCGCACTGATGATGTAGTTCAAGGCAGAGAGCAAAGGTGAAAATGGGGTAATGTTATGTATTTACATGCGGGGACGATCTTTTCGTCGTGAATGACAGAGGTAACTAACGGTATACGACGCTGGAGAACGTAAAGTTGTTCTTGAATGAAGCGATTCTGTCAGTCGTACGGTTGTGGTGCGGTTTCCTATCCCCTGCCTGGTGAACGCATAGCGGGAACACGTGTTAATTTGAGGCACTTTTCGTATCTTTTCAACTTTAGATACAGTATTAATAGATCTCCTTCTCTATTATACCAAATTTTGTGTATGTGTGTATGTAATTTCTAGCAAAATTATTGCTGCCTGATAGTCAAAAATACCGTTTTGCCATTCTTACTAAAGAAAGGTATAATTTTACTTTAAGGCTGGACGTCATTTCCATCTTCGTAATTATGTCGATTCAGCATGAATTTTAATCGGAAAAATCGTCAAAAATCACATTGCATCGATTTTCGACGCTCTATCGATTCACCTTGACAGAACTCGTCTATCTCCAATCCTCGAATTTTGAGAAAATAAATTCCGTGGAGGTCGAGTGATGTTCGTATGTGGTAAAATTTTGCAAAATTTTGTGTCGCGTCATTCTCAGCTCCCATATATCCGATTTCGATTCTTCTGAATGCAGAAGAAAGCTAGTGTGCTGAACCTGGGCGAGTTGCCGCGCAAATTTCGAAATATCCATCTGTTTTCGGATGCGGCCAGATTTTTCAACAAAATACACAGTTTTCAAATGAAAATATGGTAATTTTTTTTCATTTGCATATCTTTTATTTCTCTCAAAAATTGCATTTTTTGAGCTCTACAACCTCCCAAATTTTCATCCAGATTCATAATATGGTTCTGGAGTTAGAGCCGTTTGATTAACCTACCATAAGAAAAAAAATCCATAAAAAAGGTAAAAGCCCACCTGGTGACTTTCGCCAGCATTTTTCATTTCTGATTTTATTCGAAATTTCTTCCGACATTCATAGTACAGACCATGAGTGAGCATCTGAAACAAATTCGGCATCTATCGGCAATCCCGATCAATTTTTAGAACGATTAACTTTTTGCCTTTCTTACTAAAGAAAGGTATAGGTTTTACTTTAAGGCTGGACGTCATTTCCATCTTCGTAATTATGTCGATTCAGCATGAATTTTAATCGGAAAAATCGTCAAAAAATCACACTGCATCGATTTTCGACGCTTCGTCGCCTAGTAGTCAAGTTGAGCTTCAAACACTAACGCGAGAATGCTGGCGCATATATTTTGTGGCTCGACTTATACTCGTTTTGTAGTAGCTTGTCTACCGATGTTTCCTACAACATGTAAGACATCGTAGCTTTTCATTTTCTTTTGCCCTGTCCGTTTTTGCATAACTGTCCAATGTTTATGCAAAAACTTTTTTGACATAGGACATTCATCCGGCTACAATCAATTTGTTTCCCGTGCGCTCATAAAATCGCCTAAATGTAGACTTCATTTTCGTAATTTTATTTAACAGGGTTCATTGGATTCCAATAGGAGCTTTCCAAGCTTTCATCGTTTATATCGTTTTCAAAGTTTTCAATGCTGGCGACGCCAATGGCTTTCTACCTGAGGTTCTCGCGATTGAGTGTGTAGTGGTGCGGTAGTTAAAAATAGCTATCTCTGACTCTGTCACTTTCGTAGAAGCTGAATGGCTAGCTTCCCTGCACCGTCCGGCACACGCGGTTCACTTGTACCTCGGTTTTGCTTGGCTTGGTGCGCTGGAACGATGAATCAAAATATTGCGCGTATTCCAGTAAAAGACACGCGGCATACCAGCCTCGAAACGACGCTCCGCACTTTCGGCAAATGCGCGCTGTCAAATCACATACTGCGCGTTTTGTTTTTGTTGATCTTCTTCTTCGAATTGCATGGCATTGTTGCCGGGTATGTATTTTATTGCACCAAAAGTGCAAAAAATCGCTGGCAACAGTGTCTGCGGCACATTCTGAAATGCCGCGCGGCATGTACCTTTGAAAGAAACGGACAATACCAACACACAAAAGGGCTCGTACCGAAGCTAAAAAATGAAAACCGCGGTGTGCGTTGTAACTGGCGTATGGGAAGCTTGCTATGATCGCGTTTGTCATAAACGCTTGTTTGATTACAAACTTACAAACATATTGTACGATTAAAAATATTCTTTTGGTGAAAATTGTGTTTTTTATTTCTTTTGGAAATCATATCATTTATAATACATTGCTTTCATCATAAGACTTTCTTTTGTGCTGACATTATAAATAAACAAAGTCGATGTTATGAATTGAAAAAAGTTCTACCATTGTTATATTCTTTAGTAAGAAAGGCTCTTTCTCACCCCAGGTGGGATTAAATCGGGTTTTTTAGACAACTGTCCCATAAGAAATCTATAACTTAGTAGTTTATGCAACAAGTTGCAAAAAGAGGATTTTTTCAGCACGAGTCGTAGATTTATCCAACGAGGTTCACCGAGTTGGATAAATACGAAGAGTGCTGAAAAAATCAAGTTTT
Organism: Culex pipiens pallens; assembly: GCF_016801865.2. Classification (NCBI taxonomy): domain Eukaryota; kingdom Metazoa; phylum Arthropoda; class Insecta; order Diptera; family Culicidae; genus Culex; species Culex pipiens. Next base: position 95,399,674 of record NC_068937.1, on the reverse strand, counting down.
GCAAACGAGTTCCATACAACATTTTTTGCAATTCCGAAAAACACCCATTGAGTGAAATTTTAAGTCAAATTTTCATGTATTTTGTCAATAAATCGTTTAAATCAAAAAAATGTTGAAAAGTGTTACTTTTCGAAACAAGTGCTGAAAAGTTCAACTTTTCAGCACCCATTTCAGTGCTGAAAAGTAGAACTTTTCAGCATTTATTTTGAAAAGTGTTGCTATTCGATTCTGTTATTTTTGGTACAGAAAAGAAGGCTATTTCGTCGTTCAAGAATGACAGGAAAAGTAAGTAGTTTCACGACGGAATTGCAAAAGAGTAGTTTATGCAACAAGTTGCAAAAAGAGGATTTTTTCAGCACGAGTCGTAGATTTATCCAACGAGGTTCACCGAGTTGGATAAATACGACGAGTGCTGAAAAAATCAAGTTTTGCAACGAGTTCCATACAACATTTTTTGCAATTTCGAAAAACACCCATTGAGTGAAATTTTAAGTCGAATTTTCATGTATTTTGTCAATAAATCGTTTAAATCAAAAAAATGTTGAAAAGTGTTACTTTTCGAAACAAGTGCTGAAAAGTTCAACTTTTCAGCACCCATTTCAGTGCTGAAAAGTAGAACTTTTCAGCATTTATTTTGAAAAGTGTTGCTATTCGATTCTGTTATTTTTGGTACAGAAAAGTAGGCTATTTCGTCGTTCAAGAATGACAGGAAAAGTAAGTAGTTTCACGACGGAATTGCAAAAAAGTACTTTTCAATGCGCAAATATATTTAAAACCAAAAATCATGAAAAAGTTAAATGCAAACTCAAATTTATAATTTCAAAAACTAGATCAAGTAAAAAGTTTATTTTGCGGAGATGGGTTAGTGTGGGAATGATTTTCACACATATCTTGCATATATAAAATGCTTTAAAATCATAAGCTTTTACTATTTTTTTCTGTTTAGTTGAAATGCTGAAATTTGGTCACGTTTTTTTCAATTTTCAATTCATTTTTTATTTCATTAATAATCAATAAACAGTTTGTTATTCTAATGGGCTTAAATAGAGTTTTGGAGTTCCTTTCAGCTATGAATTCAAAAATTTACATTTAGTAGTACTTAGAACTAGCAAAAGGGATTCATCTAAAGTACGATAAATTTCAATAAAAACCTACTACAATGGTTATAGAAACGGGGATAGAAAGAGGATAACTTAAAGTAGAGTTCTAGTTTTTTCAATGAAGAAATAAAACGAGTAATCTAAGAAGGACGGGAAAATTTTCAGACTGTGTCTATAGTTTTTGTTAAAGCCTTCTAGCATATTGTAAAAGTACGGCCAATTGATTTAGAAGGCATTGCCAGCAAAAGATTGAAATTTTCCATAGATTAGAAGACCGGAAAAATTGAAACATCATATCAACTGGGAAAACTAAGCATTTGGAAAATTAGTTAAACCTCATAACTATAGCTCCCCGAGCAGCAGGTGTAAATAAAACAGGAATATCAAATTTTGGTATTACTTGGCAGATAACAGGGACCAAAATGTGCCATTGGTTGCCCAGTAATAGATGGTACAATACCATGAAATCATACCAAAATATTGTATGTGGAAGACCACAACTATACCAAAACATGTTATTCCAAGGGTAAATGATACCACAAAATAAAAACATCTCAAAACCAAGTTGCGGTATTCTGGATTTTGGAACATTGCTTGAATACCGTCATCTGGGGCGAATCGGGACTACAGTCTGAATAGGGACAGCAGTGTTTATGGCATTTAATGATTTTAAATTTGGAAATGGATGTACACATTTTGTTGGTCCGAGTCTGTTCTATCTGAAACCAACCAGAAAAATCAAAATATTGTGCTCTTACATGGTTTAAACTGCTGTTCCAATTCGCCCCATGTGTCCCGATTCACCCCAGATGATGCAATACCAAAACCTGGTATTGCCATGTTTTTTTGTATTTCCACGCCCTTGGATTTTGCTATTCCTGTGGTCTTCCACATACATGATTTTGGTATGATTTCATTGTGTTTTACCATCTAATACTACCCGAGCAGACGGAAATAACCTGAGAATAACATTTTTTGATATTTGAAAATACTAGGCTAATAACATTTTATGTTATTTATAACAAGATTTGTTATTCGTCGTTATGATTTTTTTGTTATTGGATTGTTATTGTAATAACAGACTAATATCATTTTTATATTTGTTATTATTTTTTTGTTATTTTAACAACTAATCCGATCATCTCAATATCAGTTAAAGGTTTTCTTCCATAACAAAAAATGTTATTCCAAAGTTGTTTTGGCTTTCAACCAATATCAGTCCAATAACAAATTTTGTTATGATAACATAAACTGTTATTAATCCCTTATGCAAAAATGGATTTTTCAAGAAAAATCCATAACACATAACACTTTTTGTCCATACAAAACGATATATGAAAATTCAAAAATCTGTTTTTTAAAGAAATTTTTTGATCGATTTGTTGTCTTCGGCAAAGTTGTAGGTAGATAAGGACTACACTGAAAAAAATGATGGGTGTCATCCATTAGGTATTAAATTTAAGACTATAGCTTCAAATTTAATTGTTCACAATTCGAATTGATATTATGCATTCATAAACAAACCTGGCGTGACGTCACAGTCTCGAAACCCACCCTCCCCCCATCGTCATATTAACATCTACGGTAACCCCCCCCCCCCACCCTAAGAGCGTACGTACTTTATGGATGACGCCATAAAAAGTAAAAAAAAATTGGTTATTTTTAATTTCACGTTTTCAAGTTTAGCATTTTTAGGTAACTGTTTTGAAAATAGTCGCAGTTATTAATTTTTTTAAACTAGTGCCCATGTTTGCCCACTCTTGAAAAAAATATTTTTGAAAAGCTGAGAAAATTCTCTATATTTTGCATTTTTGAACTTTGTTGATACGACCCTTAGTTGCTGAGATATTGCCATGCAAAGATTTAAAAACAGGAAAATTGTTTTTTTCTAAGTCTCACCCAAACAACCCACCATTTTCTAATGTCGATATCTCAGCAACTAATGGTCCGATTTTCAATGTTAAAATATGAAACATTCGTGGAATTTCCCGATCTTTACGAAAACAATATTTTATTTTATTTTAATCAAGACTAACATTTCAAAACGACGTAATATTGAATGTTTGGCCCTGTTCCACAATTTCAAGTCATTTTCTTAGGGGGTATTTCGATAAAATAAAAATCAAGTTTGAAATTTTTGGTGTTCAATGAAAGCATTTGCTTTGAGACATAATTTTAGCGCAAAATTAATGACCTAAAAAACTGTAATACCAATATAATACAAAAATGTGGTATCCGATCATTGACAAATTTTACAATTTTGCAATTTAAAAGCAATACCTTGAATTGGTATGATACCACATTTTGCTCTTGCATAATCCTAAAGACTAATTATAAACGGTTCAGAAATACCGAAATTTGGTATTGATACCAGAGAATTATAACAACCAAAAAGGTGTTATATTGAATGTTCAGACAAGTGGCCCAGAGTCAAACAAAAAAGCCTCAAAAGTTTCTCAGCTACGACGTTCTAACATGATTTTAGCAGAGTTCTCACAGAAATATTCTTACAGCATTCTAGCCGAAATGATCCACCATTCTAGCAGGATTTGACAGAACCAGCTCTGCTAGAATATTCCGAGACTGGGTATTAGCAATAATAAACATTTATGTAATGAAAATCGCAATAATGTTACTTAAATTAATGTTATTAGAACAACCATAATTTAATTTACTTGACTTAATTTTACTGTAATAAATGTATTAGATTTCTTTCAAATTATTGGCAAAATTCGCGAGCCACGGGAATTTCCAGGAAATAGCAAAATTCAACTCCCTATTCCCGGGAAATTGAAAATCTCGAGAATCTTCACCCTTTACATATTTTGATTGAATTTGTGAAAAGAAAATTTTAAAAGAGCTATTGATTTTGATTTTGTGTCGGATTCCGAAGATATTTCAAAACCTTCCCGCGGGCCACATAGAAAAATATTTGATGTAAAAAAAGGCACAAAAATTTCAGAAAAAAAGCGAGATATATAAATATGAAGTTAAGTTTTCCGAAAAAAAAACATGAAATACTTGAACACGAAACAGTTATAAAATAGTTCAGCTTCAAAACAATGATTTGATTCTAGACTGAAATTGCTCTGACCACTCAATTAACTCATTGTTGTTGAGAAAATTATGGTTTTCAGATTGAATCCATCGCTACCCGATCATTCTGGCAGCTCTGTGTCCTCACGTTTGCCACATGGCCGGTGGCTGGCGAGAGCAAGAGAAACTGCGCGAGAGGAAAATGGAAAGTGAGAGAAAGGAAAACATGACACGAAAGAGAGAGAGCGACGCCAGTCGTCGGCATGACATGACACGGAAGGAAAACCCAAAGAGAACGAGAGTGAGAGCGCGCTCAGGAGAGAAAATCCCATTCATTGAAACCGCGCGCGACAACACACGTGCACGGGGAAAATCCTCTCTCGTTCTTTTCGCTCTGCGTGTGTGTGCCTTTTTTATTGGTGTGGTCAAGCAGGCCGGTATTTACCTTTGAGAGGTAATAGTTTAGAGCAGGTAGGGTCGTGTATGCTGTAGGTAGGTATAACATTAGAAAAATAATGTTATATTATTGAAAAGAAGAACTTTCAATTAAAAAATTAAGCCATAAATTACATAAAGCCAACAAATTCAATTGTTAACAGTTTTCAAAGAATTTTTCAACGAACCGACGTCAGAACATCCGACTTTGTTGACATATTCTATCAAAAACTGTGTAAAATGAAGGCAAACTCCGCTCACCTGGTGACAGGTAACGTCCCGCAACACAAATAAAGTACCGGCCTGGCCCTCTCTTAGCTGCCAACGTGACGCGCTCCAATGGGATGTGTAAATACGTGTGCGGGCCTGTTTTTCGCATAAATTCGCTCTCTCCTGCCTGGTCGGGCCCAGTTCCCGAGCTTCGGCGGACAAACACAGCGCGCACTGACAGAAACAGTTGTGTTCCGACAGTCACCAGTGACGGTAGCAACAGCAGCGCGGGATCGATCGTGTGTAGTCGTGTGTGTGTGTTTTGCTGTAAGAACTCTTTTTTCTACTTTTTCTTCTGTGTCTTTGTGTGTGAAAACTGTGTGAAATCATCTTTTTTCGGCTGAAATTTATCGCGATTGTACTCTTTTTTTTGGCATATTCTTTACGTAATCCTTTTTTAATAAAATAATTGAAACCTTCTTATTTTTATTATTCAACTATGGTGTTAAATTACCTAAAAAAATCTTTTTCGCTAGTTCAACTACAGCCAACCAGGAATACCAACGTTTGTTATATCACACTGAGAGTGTAGTGAGAAAATCTAGGAAGAAGTGTAGCAAAGTGTGCGGAAATAAGAAGTGAGAGTTATAAAAACAGACAGAGTGCCACACCAAAAAAAGGCAAGATCGGAAAGAATCAAAGAGAGTGGCGAAAAAATACTTGGAATAATGATGATTTTTTCGGAGGTTCTTTCCCTTTCTTGCAAGCTACTGCTTGATGGAATATCTGCTTGTTTTTTGCCTGCCTGGCAAATGTCAGGGAATTCATGAGAATATGCAGTTGGAATGTCGTCATTTGTGGACGGACTGATTTCTACATGATTTGTGAATTCCGCTGTACTGCCCATGTTCGCATAAATGTTCCATATGCAAAATCAGCATGCTAAGAAAAACGCATTTAAAGTTTGTCCCATACATAAGGTTACGTGTTAAGTTTTGTTAAGTACGGGATGTTGTATGCTCTTTTGAAAGAGCACATGATTTTGAACGAGACTGCATCTATAAAAAAACGATGAAAATGCATATGGGACATTTATGCGATCAGGGGCAGTATAAATATTAATCTTATTGTAGGAAGAATAAGTTCTGGTTTATTTATTACGTAAAACTGAGATTATCTACAATCTTTGGCGTTTAATTAGATTTGTGCAAAACGCTGAGAAATACTAAATACACTTTTTTGCATCAAATGTCATGAGCAAAACATTGTGAATCAGCAACTATTTTCAATAAACATTAGAAATTTGTAATAAAATGCATTGTGTAACTAGTTAGAAAAATGATTAACACTTTACAACCCAACCCCGCCTTTAGGCAAACTTCGACCTAAAAATTCGCAAAAAATATGTTTTTCTACCAATTTTCGATCTTTTAAAGCAGTGGAAAGAAGAACTCTTAAAATTTTAGAAAAATTAAGGGTTGGAAGTGGGACTTGTTTTATGTAAATTTTCCAATGTTTTAAAACAAAATTTCTTGGGTCAACTTTGGCTGTGTTTTTCACTAATATTTTCTTTATTATATGTAAAAATAAGTATGCCGTTATTTCTGTATTGTTCCCGACTATGCCTCTAAGCATTTTTAATCTTTAGACAATATTGTAACGTTTTTTTTTTTTTTTTTGCAAAAATATCTCTTCTATGACAAAAATAAAATAAAAATAATTGCAAAACTAATGTGAATGGGTAAAACCAATGCTATTACCATTTTTGTCTAAAAATTTAAAATGACGGTGTAGAAATAAACTCTTTGTTTTCGATTTTTTTAGATCTAAAACTTACAGCTCGTTGCATTTTATTTCATTAATTTTTTGGATAATTATCCCTTTTTTGTCATAAATTGTTTCCGGAGAGCAATTCTATTTCCAAAAATGAAAATATTTTGCCTCATTTCCTAAATATTTTGAGTTTTTTTCTTCTTCCAAAATGCTTTTGATTGCATTGAAAAAATGCAATTGATAGTAAACTGACCCACTTAATGTTTGTCGATTGATTGATTAATATAAAAAAAGTAATCTCAAATGTTTTCAATAGTTGTGATATCGTTTATCACAAACATATTTATAGTAGAAACGAACATTTTTACAAAAAAAAAAATCAGAAATTTAATGCAACCAAAAACATGAAGTAATATCATGAGTGATGATTTGAAACAACTTGGGATTTGAAAGTTTTTTTTTCTAGGTCAAATATAATCAATGTTGTATTAAAAATGTCTTATTAAAATGTATTCAACAAATCAAGCAAGCATTGGATTAAAGCACCAACAAAACTCCTCAAATTTGTTTCAAGTGCGTACCGTAAACAAGGGTGGCATTAAAAGGGTTATTTTTTCAAACTTGTACTGAGGCTACATAATTTCCATGTACCATTCCCAAAAAAAATTCAATAGTGTTTTAAAAAAATAGTTGCGTTGGAAATTGGTAATTTAAATTCAAGGCAGACTTTGCTAGTCACTGTGTTTCTTGCAAATTTCAGACTAGTTGTGTACAAAATAAATTAATCACGGCAAACGGACCATTACTAAGACTGCAAAAATATCCCATTTAGGTTTCTGATCAACTGTTTTCTATGTTTTATTAAAATAAACATAAAAAGAGCTTAAATTGATAAAAAGTTATAACTTTGCTTAAAATTCATTACAGTATTTTTTGTGGAAGTATCGCTTTTTCTTACAATAAAGTCGAATTTTAAAGCATATTTTTTAACATTTTCTACATTTATTACCGTCATCAGTGAAGACTTGGGTCTGGGGATGAACTTGGGTCATAATCATTTTTTCCCCCAAGATCCAATATCACCCCTGATGACAGTAACGAATTTGTTCTACTTAAAAATTGGCTCTAAATTTGAAGATATTGTTGAATCTTCTCCAATAACACATAATAGATTTGTTAGGATAATAATTTGTGTTGCTTTTTGTAGAAAATTGTCAAAAATAAAATCTGGAAGTAAACTAAATTTTCTAATCCTAGCTCATTTTCATTGGGAACATGTTGAGTAAATTAACGTATTTTTAAACACTCCCGTGGTAAATATTTATTTGCTGGACCATCTGAATTGTAAATATTCATTAAATTTTTGATTCCTTTTCATTCCTGAGAAGGGGGAAATATCAAAGTTGAAATATTTTTTTTTTTTCAAGAGATTAGTTTGATTTTTTCTAAATTAATTACGTGAAACGTTGAACTTATGTCATATGGGTAATTCTCTACCAACTCACACGAAATCGGGAAAAGTTGCCCCGACCCCTCTTCGATTTGCGTGAAACGTTGTCCTAACTTTTGTCCCTGATCACGAATCCGAGGTCCATTTTTTGATATCTCGTGACGGAGGGACGGTACGACCCCTTCTATTTTTGAACATGCGAAAAAAGAGGTGTTTTTCAATAATTTGCAGCCTGACACGGTAATGTAAACATAAGGGGTTTGCTTGTAAACATCACGAGTTATCGCGATTTTACGAAAACAAGTTTTGAAAAAGTTACTTTTTGCCATTCCGTCGTGAAACTACTTACTTTTCCTGTCATTCTTGAACGACGAAATAGTCTACTTTTCTGTACCAAAAATAAAAAAAATCGAATAGCAACACTTTTCAAAATAAATACTGAAATGTTCTACTTTTCAGCACTGAAATGGAAGCTGAAAAGTTGAACTTTTCAGCACTTGTTTCGAAAAGTAACACTTTTCAACATTTTTTTGATTTAAACGATTTAGACAAAATACATGAAAATTTGACTTAAAATTTCACTCAATGAGTGTTTTCGGAATTGCAAAAAATGTTGTATGGAACTCGTTGCAAAACTTGATTTTTTCAGCACTCTTCGTATTTATCCAACTCGGTGAAACTCGTTGGATAAATGTAAGACTCGTGCTGAAAAAATCCTCTTTTTGCAACTTGTTGCATAAACTACTATTATGCGTTTCTCTTTGTTTCGTCGTCCGTGTCTGTCGCGGGTGACCATGAACGGCCATGATCAACGACGACCAACTTTTTCAAGACTTTTTTTCGTTAGGTCGTAAGAACTCGTGAAGTTTGTAAGCAAACCCCTTATGTTTATATATCCAAATTTTTGTAATTGTCTGCTCTACAACTTTGTAGCACTTTGCTACACTCTAAAAAATAACCCTGCATAGTCAAAAAAAACGAAATTTTAAGATGTATTTTTTTTTTCTTAACGAAAAAATGACCCTTCTGGGTTAATGTAGATTCGAAAAGTACATTAAATTTCCCTTAAAATGACATGTTCCAAAATGTGTTTCAGTTAAGTAACAGAAAATGGCAGAGTTTTTAAAACTTTTTAAGTGTTTTTTTCGATGATAAATACGTTTTTTAAGAATTTTGAGTACGCCATCAAATTGGGCGTCCAATTTTACATAAAAGTCCCTTTGGCACCAAATTTCTATCTCATAACCGTTTCAGGCTGCAAATTATTGAAAAAAACCTCTTTTTTAGCATTTCCAAAAAAGATAGGGGTCGTACCGCTCCTTCGTCACGAGATATAAAAAAAACGGACCTCGGATTCGTGATCAGGGACAAAAGTTACCCCTTAGGACAAAGTTTCACGCAAGTCGAAGAGGGGTCGGGGCAACTGCTGTGTGAGTTGGCGGAGAATTACCCATATATTAGTGTTTTTTTAACCACTTGTTTAGCTTTTTTGTTATTAAGAATATGCCAAAAAAAAAAACAAATAAAATCTGTTCACGACCACAACTTCGTTTTCGTTGACCTCGAGCCCTTCTTTTCACACCTTGCCCCCCTGCAGAGATCGCCCTCAAAATGTTCCACCTGAAGACGATCGCGAAGAGTGCGGCCCTCAAGCAGGAGGTGTCCACGCTGGTCAAGGCCGTTACGGCGACCGCTTCCACCAGCACCAGTGGCCAGTCCCAGCCCCAGCGCAGCTACACCTCCCAGCACCAGATTCCGGACCGGCTGAAGGATGTGGCCACGGCCGCCAACCCGCGCTTCTTCGACATGGTCGAGCTGTTCTTCCACCGGGCCTGCCAGATCTGCGAGGAGAAGATGGTCGAGGACATGAAGGGCAAGGCGTCGGTCGAGGAGAAGCGCAAGAAGGTCAAGGGAATCCTGATGCTGATGCAGCCCTGCGACCACATCATCGAGATCGCGTTCCCGCTGCGCAGAGATTCCGGCGACTACGAGATGATCACCGGCTACCGGGCCCAGCACTGCACCCACCGCACCCCCACCAAGGGAGGTAAGTGACCTTTTCTTCTGGGGTTTTTTTTTTTTTTTTGGGGGGGTGCCCAATTCTGTGAAAGGAAAGTTTTCGCGAGAGAAAGGGCGATGGCCTCCGTAATATATGATGGTACAGTCGAACCTCGAGTACGACGGCATTTGAAACGATTTTTATGCTCATGTGGTAAAACTTTTCTGTAAAAATTTAACTTAACTTAATAATCAGTAACATTATCCTCAATTTTACCGCATTTTCCAAAACCTCTCAACTTTTTTTCCTGTTCTGTCACGCGGTTGGTTGTTGCTGCGCGGCCAAGAAGCGCGTAGACGGAACTGTTACGTAACGCCATCAATTGCCGGGGGAAAGGAGGAATAAGATTTTCCTCCTCCCACTCTTTCTTTCTTCTATTTGAGCTCGCTTCCCTGCTTTGGGCGATGGAGGTTTTTTTTCTGTGAACTCCTTTCGTCCGAGTGGAAAATTGCTGGCTTCAAGTGGGCCAACGGGGGCACGCTCTCTGTATAGTTGACTTGAAGATTTTGATCTGAAAACGTTTGTGGGTCCCCTCCCTCGTTAATCATTGTTGTGAAGGAAACTTAATGAAGGCCAAAGTGCAATGGGTCAATTGGATATTTTATGGGCAGTAGTAACTTCGGTTGTGTTTTTTTTATCTAATTAGTAGGCTTAGTGATTTTTCACGCTCAAAAATTGCAAATTTCACGGGGACCCTGATTTCAAAACACCAAATATCACGGAAATTTCGCGGATCATGTAAAATGTTAAAATAACCCTCAAAATCTTTTGTAAAAATTACAGAAACTACTTTTTATGCTTCATTATATTATTTTTCAATAAGCTAATAAAAATGCTTCACTAAACACGTTCAACGTGACACAATAAAAACCTTTTCTTAATTTCCAAAAAAATCCATTGCTTCATGGATGGGCTCTGTAAATATTTTCAAACGACAAAAATAATGTAATCTGTGACGAAATCATCAAGTTCTTATTAAAAATCAGAACAGCACAAACAAAAAAGGAGATTTTTTTAAACTTCCAAAGAAAACATTCACCCAAATAAACAAATATCGTAAAAATTAAACAGGACTCAGAAAAAATCTGAAATGTTCTTTAAAGATCAAAACTACTATTCATTTAATCATTTATTTGACTTCTAAAAATAAATCAATTAATTTTAAAAAATCTGAGCGATCTTTCAAAAAGTAATCACAACATGTTTTGGTTAAAAAGCCTACATTTGTAAAAAAAAATATCTTTTTGGTATCAGAATAACTGCTTGATGATTACGAGAATATATTTTTTACTTTGACTGATTTTAACATCATTGAAGTATTCGTAGTATTCACTTCTCAGTAAACGTTGTAACAATTTTATGCTAATGTATGTTTTGCTAACAATTCTTCAAATGGCTTTTCAATTGAAAACCAATAAAATTTACTAAAAAAGTCTTCGTGGATGAAATATTTATTATGTTTTTAATTCTGAGCAATAGTTTGAGAAATTAACAAATTTCACAGGATTTCACGGAAATCTTCAAACTTCACGAATTTCACGCTGTCCGCGAAATCGTGAAAATTCACTAACTTTGAAAATTCACTCTTTACTAATTAGGTTTGAGAAAAAGCACTTTATTTAAATATTGTAAGATTTCAAGATCATTTTGAACTCATCAAATGATTGAATGTTCAACAATTTCTCAGAAAAACATCAACAAATAATACAAAAAAATCGATATCATGAGTTTTGGCTCAAAGGTGGTTTGGAGATGTCTTTACTGGAAAATTTGTTTTATTTTATCTGAATCTAATCTTTAATCTGAATGAAATCGTTTCTCATGGTTTCCACAGAAGCCTATGTTTGATAAATTTCGAAAACAGTAAAACATCGTTTTTACAATAAAATCAAAGTAAATCCATACCATCACCTGGGTTAAATTGGGACAGCTGGGGTGAATTGGGACAGCTGTTTTAGCAATGTTGCAGCCTAACATTTTAATATTTTTAGGTGGTTTCACATTTTAATATTTTTGGGTGATTCAGAGCAACCAACTGTGTTGTTTATCATGGGTGTCATTCCAAACGTGCTGTCCCTATTCAAAATTTATTCCCGATTCACCCCAGTAGGAGGAATATTTTTTTGTCAATTCATCAAAATGTTTTGCATTTTTTGTGTTTTGTTTAACAAAAAGTCGAAATTGAACACGGACAAAAGGTTGAATGTGGAACAAGCTATACAAAATTCAGTAATATTATTGTGAATTTTCTACACGGAGAAAAATGAGTTGACTAAATCGTGAATAAGCGTTCATGCAATTGTGTTGATTCCATGGTGTACGTTTTTGAACTATGTACTTTGTTCGTGGTTCCCATTTTCATGAACGCTTGGTATTGAATTCATGTCATGAAACATGTGAGCAGTTCTCTACGGAATCGGTCTTTTTTCTTTAATTTTAATTTTTGTATTTTTTAATCCGGCTGATACTGTTTTGGTGCCTTCGGTATGCTCAAAGAAGCCATTTTGCATCATTAGTTTGTCCATATAATTTTCCATACAAATTTGGCAGCTGTCCATACAAAAATGATATGTGAACATTTAAAAATCTGTATCTTTTGAAGGAATTTTTTGATCGATTTGGTGTCTTCGGCAAAGTTGTAGGTATGGATATGGACTACACTGGAAAAAAAATTATACACGGTAAAAAAAAATTTGGTGATTTTTTATTTCATTATTTGTCACAAAAACTTGATTTGCAAAAAAACACTATTTTTAATTTTTTTTATTTTTTGATATGTTTTAGAGGACATAAAATGCCAACTTTTCAGAAATTTCCAGAATGGGCAAAAAATCTTTGACCGAGTTATGATTTTTTGAATCAATACAGATTTTTTCAAAAAATCGAAATATTGGTCGCAAAAAATTTTCAACTTCATTTTTCGATGTAAAATCGAATTTGCAATCAAAAAGTACTTAAGTGAATTTTTGATTAAGTGCACCGTTTTCAAGTTATAACCATTTTTAGGTAACGTTTTTGAAAATAGTCGCAGTTTTTCATTTTTAAAAATTAGTGCCTATGTTTGTTATTATTGAAAAGCTGAGAAAATTCTCTATATTTTGCTTAATTGGACTTTGTTGATACGACCCATAGTTGCTGAGATATTGCCATGCAAAGGTTAAAAAACAGGAAAAATTGATGTTTTCTAAGTCTCACCCAAAAAACCCACAATTTTCTAATGTCGATATCTCAGCAACTATAGGTCCGATTTACAATGTTAAAACATGAAACATTCGTGAAATTTTCCGATCTCTTCGAAAAAAATATTTTCAAAAATTTTAAATCAGGACTAACATTTCAAATGGCCGTAATATTAAATGTTTGGCCCGTTTGAAATGTTAGTCTTAATTTTAAATTTTTGAAAATATTTGTTTTCGAAAAGATCGGAAAATTTCACGAATGTTTCATGTTTTAACATTGTAAATCGGATTTATAGTAGCTGAGATATCGACATTAGAATATGGTGGGTTGTTTGGGTGAGACTTAGAAAACATCAATTTTCGTGTTTTTTAACCTTTGCATGGCAATATCTCAGCAACTATGGGTCGTATCAACAAAGTCCAATAAAGCAAAATATAGAAAATTTTCTCAGCTTTTCAAAAATATTTTTTTCAAAGGTGGGCAAACATAGGCACTAATTTTTGAAAATGAAAAACTGCGACTATTTTCAAAAAAAGTTACCTAAAAATGGTTATAACTTGAAAACGGTGCACCTTATCAAAAATTCACTAAAGTACTTTTTGAATGCAAATTCGATTTTACATCGAAAAATGAAGTTGAAAAATTTTTGCGACCAATATTTCAATTTTTTGAAAAAATCTGTATTGATTCAAAAAATCATAACTCGGTCAAAGATTTTTTGCCCATTCTGGAAATTTCTGAAAAGTTGGCATTTTATGTCCTCTAAAACATATCAAAAAATAAAAAAAAATAAAAATAGTGTTTTTTTGCAAATCAAGTTTTTGTGACAAATAATGAAATAAAAAATCACCAAATTTTTTTTACCGTGTATAATTTTTTTCCGGTGTAGTCCATATCCATACCTACAACTTTGCCGAAGACACCAAATCGATCAAAAAATTCCTTCAAAAGATACAGATTTTTTGAATTTTCACATATCATTTTTGTATGGACAGCTGCCAAATTTGTATGGAAAATTATATGGACAAACTAATGATGCAAAATGGCTTCTTTGGGCATACCGAAGGCACCAAAAAAGTTTCAGCCAGATTAAAAAATACAACAAAAAATCGAATGACCGTTGCTCATGTGCAAAAATAGTCACCATATTTTTGTAGAATTTATTTTCGTACAAACAAATCAGTATGTTTCTATGAGTTTTTCCACGCTTCATTACGAGCAGTTCTTCTAAATAAAAAGCAATAAATAAACCACTAATATTGGTTATAATCTGCTACCGGCAAGCCAGCAAACGAAAAAATAATCCTCCAAAAATTCAGGAGCATGTTGTCCTGAAATTCTAAATTTTAGTGAAAATATAAGTGTAAATAACTTAAACCGTACAAAACATCTTTTCATGACTGTTTCTTTTTCATATTTATGCATTTTTGCAATTTTTATTTAATATTCAAAACAAACTTTTGACAGTTTGTTATTTCGACGTTTCATCCATTCTACCTTATATGTTTCGACCTGTTGTCATACATTCCAACTCTTTTTTTTATTGTGAAAAACATGAGGTTTAGGACCCAATAAAATCCTTGACATTTTTTCATGCTTTCTGCAGATTGATTTGCTGATGAAAATCAAGTATTATTTTGACAATTTTGAAGCTAAATATATTGCAAATTTCTCAAGACATGATAATAAAACTCAAATTCGGCACTAAGCTTGCAAAATAATCATTAACATATTTTTATGAGGATTTGTTCGTTAATGAGCTGTAAACATAAAATAAATAAAAATCAACGTAAAATGATAAAACAATTGTTGATAAAAAGAAAAAGACATTTTTAGAATCGCGTTTTTCTTAGTTGCAAGTTTTCGAACATGAGACAATTTTGCGTAGGTCGGAGTTCGAGAACATTGTAAAGTTCAACCCAAATGACTCATCGCCCCAAGTCCTTTTGACGAAAACAACACATTGTCTGCAAACTTTCCACTAAAAATAAGTACCACCAAATTCGCCAACAACCAAACTACTACCACTATCACCGATGACGGTTGACTTAAGCTTGCGTGTTACTAAGCTCGCTTAAGCCGGCCGGCCGGCTCAGACGCTCCGCGCGATCGCCGTCGTCAATTTGTCCAAGCTATTTATACTGACTTTGATACACTGATGGTCTTGTTTGCAACTCAGACACACACACAGACAAATATTTACTCTTCCGATTTGACCGGTTTCAGTCAATCGAAGTTGAGCAAAACAACTCTTTTCGAGTGGTGTCGCGAGGTGCACGATTTCGCCCAACCGATTCCATCGAGCAAATATTGGAACACCCTAATCAGGTGACCAATTTTCGAGGATGCTCTAATTTCGTCTGCAACGGTGATCTTTCCACCGGTTGATGGCCTTGTTTTGGAGCGATTCTTATCACCTCGCCTCTTTTTTTGGGCAGACAATAACCATAAATCCACAATCGAATGATGGAAGTCGGCCATCAAATAATGACTGGGGTAGGTTGTTACAGGCCAAAATCGGGTTTCCAAGTTGTTCGCTGGACACAAACAAATTTTATGGCTGCCTGAAGTTCTGAAGTCCTGACTTTTGGCTCCGCCACCAGTTGAAGTGTTAGAAAGAATAAAAAACAACAACATTTAATCACAATGACGTCATTGCACTTTTGGCAAACACAAGTGCTGTCCAAAATGTGTTAATTCAGGAGCAAATCTCCCCGTGGATGTGCCAAACCATGGCAAATTGCGTAACGCGCTCCGGTTGATATGGTACAGATAGGTGATTATTGCTTGCGAGTACAATTACGTACACGATAAGGTTTGTCCACTTGAAAAATAAGAGTGCTGCAACACGATTTGGTTGTTACCAAGAGGGTTGCTCATACCACCAGCAACGCCAGATTATCTTATCTGGCGTGTACGGTCTTTTTTGGGGAAGCAGGTGACGAGCGATGGAAGTCCGTGAAGCAGTCTTAAGCCTGTCCGTTTGTTGTTTTACCCACCAGATATACGAGCCTTTTTTTGTCAGGGGAGAGACGAAACGAATCAGGTGACTCGAGCTCGTTTCAATGATCGAAATTAAAAATTCTACCAAACCGGTTCCCCACTGAACCATCGAATGCATCATTAATGACCCACTCACACCGGTGTAGTCATATGTGCTGTTGCTCTCTGGATGATCTCAGTCTGGTTTCTGGGCGAGTTCAAAACAGCTGCGCGAAACGGAATTGCAAAAATGAGTTGTGGAAGACCGGGCAAATCCGACCAGCCAAACGGAACCGGTTTTTGAGGTGGTCGAAACAGCATGACCGAAAACAAAAATAAAATGAATAAAAAAGGATTGAACTTAAAGAAAGTCTGCCAAAATGGATGATTTCTTATCGGTTCGTGTTGAGTCGCGCCGTACACGTGCGTGAGCTCAATTAAATTATTGTTAGTTTAGCCTTCAAATCATATGGTAATCATGCGATCAAATGGGGCAGACTTTGAGGTGATCTTAGTTAATTAATGCAATATCTTACGAACATTTAACACGAGTTCTATAGAACTTTTGTTGGAACTTTGGGTTTTGTCGCCCTAAAATATTGTTTCTACTCTTGCAATAAAATAACAAATTCTTAACGATTGTTTATCAACATTTTTTTATGATCTACTTGTGTTAAGTAGAATGCGAAACCTTATTAAAAATATAAGTTTAAATTATCCTTCACAAACTGTTCCATTATTAAGAAAATTCAAATAATCACAGTTTTACTTCAGGCGTTTCAACGAAATGTTCATGCTAAAAACAAAATTAAACAGTCAAACATCTTAAAGAAAAATCTCGAAAAAAAAGTTCATAATCGAAAAATCCCCTAGCCCGAGGAAATTACAAATAATATAATTTAAGTACTGCTCATGTATGAAAGAATCTCAATGAATTCTGTATCACAAACATTAAGTACTGCTCATTTTTGAAAACTAGCACAAAAATTTTCATGACCAGTTTTGTTTCAAACAATGTGGAAATTCAGAGCAATTTATTTATAAATTTAAAGTTTTTGCCAGTTATTAAACCTTAGACATTTTCAAAGCTAAAACCGAAGGAAAAAAAAATTTCAAGGAAATTCACACTTTTCACAAAAAATTCAAAAATCATTTTAAGCATTAAACTTTTGAGGAAAATTCCACAGAAGGATTTAAGTTTTTAACAAAAACTAACTGAATGCCTTCCTCACACTACAATTAATTAATCTAGTTGAGATAAATATTAAACAATAATTTGATAGTCGCAATAAATACATCAATATCACTTAAGTAGTCATAAGTTTAGATAGCGAGACCAGATTTCAAAGTTTCTGACTCGTTTTTTCAATTATCAATTCAAGTATGCGTCACAAGTTAGATCCGGACATTATTTTCATCAAGTTTACTGAGATCCGGCTTCAAAAAAGTACATAAATATCACTTATCTGGCGATACCTTTCGATAGGGATACCAGATCTTCAAAGATTATGACTCATTGGATAGGTCTTTTGACTATCTTTCTAATGCTATATAATATGATGGAGTTTGGTGTTAAATATGGTTACCTTTGTGACATCCGGACATTTAATAAATCACATATTTATGGATAACTTTTGAAATACTTATCAAAACTTCAAAAAAAGTTAAACTTGATCTGTGGGACCCTAAACCAAGTAGAATGCGTCCAATTTGGCTTAAATCGGTTCATCCAGTGCTGAGATAATTAAGTGAGTTGATTGGTCACATACATACATACACACGCACATACACACAGACATTTGTTCAGTTTTCGATTCTGATTCGATATGTTGGATATGGTTGGTTCAGCGATTGTCCACGCTCCATACAAAAAAAGATTTGTTTTGTATAGAAATTGTCCTAGAGGGGGGGGGGAGGGGAGGGGTCTGCTATTTCAAAAAAATGTGTCCACGTGATTTATGGAGGTCTCCTAACCAATGATGGAATGATGGATCTGGTCATAGTTTACATACATTCAAGCAAGATCCGGCTTCAAAAATGTACATAAGTATAACTTATGTAGTGGTCATAACTCGAGACAGGGTTGCCAGATCATAAATGTTTTGGACTCGTTGAAAAGGTCTTTCGATTACCTAACCAACGATAGTTTACATACATTCAAGTGAGATCCGGATATTTCTAAAAACATTTTTTATACATTTTTACATTTTTATACATACATTTTGAAGTACTTATCAAAACTTCAAATAATTCAATAGCGACGTATGGGACCTTAGTGTGTAATATGGTTGTATGGAAAAAATAAAGTTGTCCAAATTTAGCTAGCACAGCAACTTTTTGGTTCCTTATAGGGTCCTTAACAACTCCCCAAAGTTTGGAAACGATTGGTTAAGTCCCCACTTTGCGCAAAGCGATTAAATTTTCCATATAAATTTGTATGGGAAAATCATTTTTTTGAATTATGATATTTAAAAAATCCACGTTTCACGCTATATCAAAACCGGATTCATATTCGGATACTCTGGAATGTGCTCTACAACTTTTCCGAAGAGAGTATGGTGCTAACTTGTTCCTATAAAAAGATACAGCGTGTTCAAAACTCGTCTAAAACGTGTTTTTTGATCGAAAATCACGTTTTAGACGAGTTTGAGGACGCTGTATCTTCTTTCAGGAGCAAGTTAGCACCATACTCTCTTGGGGAAAATTGTAGAGCACCTTGCAGAGCATCCGAATATGAATCCGGTTTTAGTACAGCGTGAAACTTGGATTTTTTAAATATCAAAATTCAAAAAAAAATATTTTTCCCGTACAAATTTGTATGGAAAATTGAATCGCTTTGCGCAAAGTGAGGACTAAACCAATCGTTCTCAAACTTTGGGGAGTTGTTTAGGACCCCAAAAGGAACTAAAATAATGCTGTGCTGGAAAATCGATTTTGATATTACACCCAAATGGGACCTTAAACCGAGTCGAATGCGACCAGTTTGGACAAAATCGGTTAAGCCAGTGCTGGGAAAACTTAGTAAGGATTTTGGTCACACACATAGGGGCAGGGGGGGGGCATAATGGTCCGCCTAAGTAAAATTCATCAAAAACCATAGAAATACATACAAATTTATGAATTCAGTGTAGTAGGCTTATGCTTTGGGATGTTCCCTACAATGTTGCAAAATTGCAATGTTGTATGCTTGGTTGATGAAAATTTTTAGCTTTCCACTATTTTTAATGCAATTTAAAAAAAAATGTTTTTCGACTGCTTTTCCAGGGTGCGGGGCAGAATGGACCACCTTAGAAAACAAGCCATTTCGTCTAATACAACGTTGACGGGGAGATAAGAAATGACTTAAGGGACCTTTCTAACAAAGTTTCCATGAAGTTAGACCACTTTTATAAAAATAGTCACTTACCAAAACAAACCTTTTTGAAAATAGTGTAAATATGTCGAAATAAGACACTATTTTTACAAATAAGCATCAAAACAATTAAAAAATCACCTAACGTTGCATAAACGTGATTTGTGAAGTTATCGGGAGTGAAATAATCCATTTAGCTCAAATTTTGTATCTTTTGATTGTTTTTATAAGGCAGGAAAAGGGTGGTCCATTCTGCCCCCAAGTGAATTTTAATTTAACACTTCCACCACCAACACAGAAAAAAAAAGTTGAATTTTGGAATGTTGAAAATTTGTTAGGTTGAATATTACCTCTTTATTTGTGTAATATTACATAAAAAATGTGTAAAAATGTGAACCTGATGAATATTCATCAAAAACTGATGAAAATTCATCACCCCAGGTAAAATTTATCATTTATTTTGCCACAAAATCTGTCACCATTTCCTGATGAATATTACCATCATTTTTTTTTTCTGTGAAGCCTCTTAATGATTTAAAGATTCCGTTGTTGTTTGTTTACCTTGGTAGTAACATCTAGTAACATTATAAACATTGAACATACTTGTTCAAACAATTCAACTTTTCAGAAAGCTTATTTAAAAACCTATAAATAAATTTACATTTCTGCTCATATCTCGCAAAATACAGTGAATTCACACGTCGTATTTGGTGTGGTGATGCTGAAAGACTTCAAGTCTTTTATAAGACCCTTGCCTTATAGTTGGTCTAAGTCCATTCTAAAGACCAAATCCCCCCCCCCCCCTGCCCTTACACACAGACATTTGTTCAGTTTTCGATTCCGAATCGATAGTTATACATGAAGGTGGGTCTACGACGTTTCTGAAAGAAGTTCATTTTCCAAGCAGGATTGTTGCCTTGAGGAAAGCAAAAAGTACGAATTCAAAATCGACATCTTCTGATCAAGCTCAAATTTAGCGCAGCTGTTTACACTATTGAAACATGCAAGAATCTCGAATTGTAGCCAAATTGGACCATCCAAAGTTTTGCATCCAAAGTTTTGCGATGCTCGACAATTTTTCAAAAAAAAAACTCTGTTTTCAAATGGCCATGTTTTGGATAGTAAAAAACTCGACTGCTATTTTTTAAGGAAAGGGGACGCTGAATTGAATGGCGTCATCAGATTTTCGATTAGATTGATAAGATTCAAGTTTTGGTGCATTTTGCGCAATTGAACCCTTTACATACATTTATTATTATTATTTACATGCGATTAAATTTTAAATTAAAGGTGATCATCGTGTTCCACGGACGATTTTACATAAGAATCTTCTTTTTTTTATTTTTGGGCAAATTGAAATCCTTTGAGATACAGATTTTCAAACTTGCAGTTTAAAAATTTACCTACGATTCTTGCATGTTTCGATAGTATAAACAGCTCCGCCAAATTTGGTCCTTCTGGAAAGGTATTTTGAATACCTTAATCTCAAAAATAAAGCCTGAACGCCTAACATAAATCACGAAAAATGACTTAGGTGCATAACCTAAAAAGCAAGATTTTAAACATTCGGAATATTTGTTCTGAACAATTCAACAGAAAATTCATATTGTTACAAGAGAATCGAGGCCAGCGTACAAACCCAATGTGATTAGCACAAACAAAATTGGTCCATGTCATTATGTAACTTTCGATTTCATTCTGCTATTTTTTCACAAATCTCGTCACATGTTTTTCACGCAAACTTTTTTTTTTGTTCATCGCGGAGGTTGCGACTGCAAGTCTCACTCCCCTTCGGGAGAACCAGCTGTTTGCGTAGTAGAACCTGACGGGCATTTCAGGCGGCAAAAATAGAGAGGCAAAGTCACTTGTACTGGTGCTACTACGTGGTCGCACTGTTTGTTTTCGCTGCGACAAATGCTTATTTTTAGCCCGGAAAAGTCCGCAGAAGACACCGGTTTTGTGGTGTTCGTTTTTTTGGTTCAGGATGAAAATTTAGTATAGATGCTAAGCCACTAATACGGCATACAGTGAGCTAGAAACGTGGTTCGCCGACATATACTAGCTAAATTCGGTGACGTAACCGACACACCCCCTGAAGAGAGAGTTGGTTGTATTTTGTTGGTTTAACACTTGACTTGGTTCAATAAATCTGCTCGATGAAATGAAGTGAACTCGTGTCATACATTATATTTCAAGGACTTCAAGTCTTATCAGTCACTCATTGTGAATGCAACCTTCTCATGATAATGTTATTTAATTGCTCGCTTTTTATCACTTGGTGAATATTTTTCGTCACAGTCAACCTACCAACGTCCACTTGTTATCACTCTTATCTGCCTCAGCGCAAGAGTACTATAGTACAAGAATGACTTGAACAAACAAGAAAAGCAAGATCCACATGACACTGCATCAGATGACCACTCGATTGCAATACTCGATCGGAAACACGGACTAGTAACTACAGCGCTACCGGCACATTAGATTCACATGCTAAGTGAAGTGTCAGCAACCGGCTTTTATTAATTGCCAACACAAACTACTCCCTGATGGGAGGCCACATCGGGCCTAACAAAATAAATAAACATTGAAGGGTGTTTTAAGCTGATAATGGTTCTTCGTTGCGGGAATCGCATTCGTCAGACGTGAAAATATTTACGTTAGTTGCGAGCCTAACCACGGCGGGAAGTTACCGGATCAGCTAAAATGATTTGATTACTAAAAGAAGCCGATGGTCTCCGGTTGCATCAACAAATAGGGGGTGTGCTGCAGTCTAAACAGTGATGATTGCAGAACTAATAATAAAAAATATAATATTTCAAGCATAATTTTCGATTAAACTTTATCAATGAATTTATGAAAAAAAATCCCGCTCAGATCTTCAAAATTCATGGCTGATTGTAAAGGTCTTTAAATTTTCACCAAAATCAGATTTCAAAAAGTGTATAAATAACACATAACTGCTCACAAGTTTTGATAGGTTTTTAAGATCTACTCAGTCTTTGGGATCGGTAAAAAGGCCTTTTAATAACGTTCAGTTAATTTCAGCAACGAGCAGGTGGGAATAACAAAACGGAGGTCGTTTCAATAACAAGTACTGTTAAAATATATCTTATTTTGTTATCAGAAAATGATGATCATTGGTAACGAGAAGAAAAAATAATAACATCCCCACACTTAGTCTTAGTCTAAAAATTGTTATTGAACAGATCTTATGAGAGAATAAGACAATAACAACACAAGCGTCCAATAACCCGGGGTTACAAAATTCCCGGGAAACGGGAAATTTTCAACAAATTTCCCGGGAAATCTGAAATTTATTAAAAATTGTCCTGATCCAGAATTCTGTTTAATATTTTGCAAAAATATTGTATAGAATAGCAACTTAAATGGTCAAAATAAGTGTGAGGATCAATTAATGCCTGACTGCTTGTAAAAAAATACAACTTCAAGAAAATATATAAATTTTCTAAATTTATAAACTGTCTTCGTCAAAAATATCATAAAGTGAATAATAGTTTTTTTTGTTAAGAACTAGGTATTATTTTTCAATCACATTAAATTAAGTTGAAATGGGAAAGAGTAATGCAGTAATATGTTTTTCATAGCAAATATTTTTTCCGGTACAAATCTTAGTGATTTGAGCCCATGAATAAATAGATAAGCATTGTTTTTTTTTTTCACTTGATATACCACTTTTATGCAATCACAACTAAAAGTTTTCGAATATTTGGAGCGAGTTTTTCAAATATGTTAGCATTTTTGGGCACATTTTATACGAAGTAGTTTTTTTTTATGATTTTATGATTCAGCCTAATAAATGACTTCGATTAAAAGATTTTCATAGCAAAAAATATATTTAGTGGTTTCATATTTAAACCTCTTACGCCCTCGGTAGCTCTAGTGCTCTATAATTTTTCAACTTCTAACTGTAACTTATCGAACACTTTTAAACAAATTGTTCTAATTCCTCTTGCACAACCCTCTTTGATACCAATTCAATTTTCATCCAATTTGTTCAGGATAAACAAAAACGTAAAAAAACTCAAATTTGATCTTGGCGGGAAGGAGTACCTTATTTTCAAATGATATAACAAGATATTTCGTTTAAAAACTTACCAAAATTATAATAGTTTATTTTCATTCCATAACATCGTAATTTTTGTTGCCATCCAAATAAACAAGATCTATTCCCAGTTGTGAATGCTTCAGAAATTGATATCATCTGAAATAAAGGTCAGACAAACTGATAAATTCAATAAGATCTATAAATTTAATAAAATAAAATAAAATTGAACGCTTCCATTATTTTTTTATCTGCAAATTATTTTTTTTCCAAAAATTAAAAAAATGTATACTTCCGCTTAAATTTCCGGAATTCCCGGGAAATTTACAAATTTCCCGGGAAACGGAAAAAATGTTTTTCGGGAAATCCCGGGAATTTTCGGGATTTTTTCCCCGGGACGGAAAATCATACAATCATTGATCGCGTTATTTGTGTAATATTCCAACTTTTTTTAAACGCTCTCCTTCATCTTTAAGAGCCCTTCCCCCTCGAATGGCTTCATCATTTTTTTGGGTGTATTAAAAAATTGATCTCGACTGCATCCTGTAGACGTTTCTATTCTAAATCAATAGAGGAGAAAAGCAACTCGCGACAAAATTTTGAGGCTAGGAATTTTGATAGGTATGATTTTCATAAAGTATTCGCCTCCTTTTCTCTACCACAGAAAACCTGGGAACGAGGTAGCTGTCAAACTAGGCCAAAATGTTAAAGTCACTCACAAAATGAACTTTGAGTGATTTGAGTTCATTTCTGACGTCACGATTTTCTCTGTCTGCGTAAATCCAAAAAAGCAAAGCAAACCACTTTAACGACCCCCGGGTCTTTTGTGGGCTCTGTTGCAAGTTTCTGCTCATTTCTAGGCGTCCGAAGGTTATGTGTGGTGAGTCACTCAAAACCTCTTTTACGCTAATGGACCGACGTTTTACTTCCCCATCCGATAGAAGGCGTGATCAGGCAAATCTCGTCTCGAAAAATGCCACCGGGTCCGTCTGGGATTGAACCCAGGCCATATTGGGGTGAGAGGCTACCACGCTAACCACTGTGCCACCGGACCCGGCGTAAATCCAATAAACTGTAAATTTAGAGCATTTTTTGCACCTCCAATAAAGTTTCTATAATTATTCAATTTCCACCCAGCTCAACCTTCCATCTAAATCATCCGCAATTGACCCGGTAACCGGTCCCGTTGAGCCACCGCAAAACAAAAATCAATATCAATGGACGTGACTCATTGGGGAAGAGAAAGCTTAAAACGTGACTTCAAAAACGGGGAACGTGACACGGTCCACGCCGCGTCCGAACAGGGTGTTGTTCGTTAGTCAATTAGAAAGGGCAAAGTGCAACCCCCCCCCCCCCCCAATTGCCGGTGGGGGTGTGTTTCTGTTCCGTTTTTTTTTTTTCTAAATTGGGCATGCAATTTTTGGGTGGTTGCCATCGCGTCTCGCCGAACCATCAGACATGACACGCGAATCGAGTTCAATTGGTTGCAATTGATATTAATTTTACCTTTTTTCCCCTCTCCGCACAGGTATCCGTTTCTCGCTTGACGTGTGCCGCGATGAGGTGAAAGCCCTGTCCGCTCTGATGACCTTCAAGTGTGCCTGTGTGGACGTTCCGTTCGGCGGTGCCAAGGCCGGTATTAAGATTGACCCGAAGGCGTACTCCGAGCACGAGCTGGAGAAGATCACGCGTCGCTTCGCGCTGGAGCTCTCGAAGAAGGGCTTTATCGGGCCGGGTATTGATGTGCCCGCTCCGGACATGGGAACCGGTGAGCGCGAAATGTCCTGGATTGCGGACACTTACGCCAAGACCATCGGCCATCTGGACATTAACGCGCACGCTTGCGTCACCGGCAAGCCGATCAACCAGGGTGGAATCCACGGTCGTGTGTCCGCCACCGGTCGGGGTGTGTTCCACGGGCTGGACAACTTCATTCGGGAGGCCAACTTTATGTCGATGATCGGAACCACGCCCGGATGGGGTGGCAAGACCTTCATCGTGCAGGGCTTCGGTAACGTGGGTTTGCACTCGTGCCGGTACCTGTGCCGTGCCGGAGCGACCTGCATCGGCATCATTGAGCACGACGGTTCGATCTTCAACCCGGCCGGAATTGACCCCAAGGAGCTGGAGGACTACCGCAACGAGAAGGGCACCATTGTGGGCTTCCCCGGCGCCAAGCCGTACGAGGGCGAGAACCTGATGTACGAGCCGTGCGACATCTTCATCCCGGCCGCCGTCGAGAAGGTCATCACCAGCGAGAACGCGGGCAAGATCAACGCCAAGGTAAGGGCGAACAAAATACCCAAAAATGCAAGCAAAACTCAAAAACCAAGTTTCCTCCGTAGATTATCGCCGAGGCCGCCAACGGTCCGACCACCCCGGCCGCCGACCGCATCCTCATCGATCGCAACATTCTGGTCATTCCCGATCTGTACATCAACGCCGGTGGTGTGACCGTGTCATTCTTCGAGTGGCTCAAGAACCTGAACCACGTCTCGTACGGCCGTCTGACGTTCAAGTACGAGCGCGAGTCCAACTACCACCTGCTCGGTAAGTCTACCCCCTTTCCTTGCTAACCTCAAAATTGGCCCTCGATATCTTTTGCTGCTCCCTTCAACTCTTGTACAGTACGACGCGCTACGCTGCGAAGAATCGAGCCAATCCCGTTTCACTCTTTCTATTTGGTTGATTTGAGTTTCATCGTTTTAATTACGCCCACATTACGCTTCTTTTAGTTTCGTTTCTTTATGATTTTGTTTCTGTTTTCGTTTCTGGCGGTGTCAGTTGTCGGGTGATGGAAACCTGCAAATAACTTATTTTTAAAACCGTCATCCCGTAAAACACACGTGCAACTACCGACAGGGAAGCACCGATTCATCAATCATCATACAAACCTGGGTTTCGTTTTTGGTTTTTGATTTTTAGTTTTTTGTCCTCTTGGCAATATCAGTTCGTTAATTGACTTCCTTACAACCCTTTTGTTTTTTTTTGCGTTTTGTTTAGAATTTAATTGAACTGGACAGATTCTTTATTTTGAATTACGTTTTCAAAACATTCCCAACCAACCAATTTTTTTTTTTAAACAAAAGTATAAAGAAAATTTTTGCATGTTTTAAGTTAACTTTATTTGCTCACAAGTTTTGCTGAAATTTTGAAATATTTTGGTCTAATTTTCTGACAAAATCTGAAGTTGAAAAATCACCATCAGTGATAGTTTCAAAATCGCCAATCATCACTACTAGAAAATATCAAAAGGGAGTGAAGATGTTTTTTACCATTAGAATAGCGAGAGAATAACTTCACCAATTTTGTTGAAAGAATACTACTCTGTGCGAGAGAATGACTCTCGCGAACGCACATCATCACAAAACACACAACATAGTGTTCATTCGTTGAATGAAAAAGTTCATCCCATTGAGCGGCTTATATTGACAAATGACCTTTCCGTATTAATTGTACCGTGGTGGTCGATACTTGAAAGGCAACAATCTGTCAACGATTTTGAGTTTGATTCTATTTTTTTGGTGAGTGAACTTTTCGGAGAATGAACCTTTCATATTTTATTAATTCTCTCAGTTCACTCAGTATTTCCTCGCAGATGGGCGCTTTGCTGCTCTGGGTGTAGATTTGAAAACTAGGTTGTTTCTAATCGATTAAGGAAGGAAAACTGCTGCAGAAGAAGTGAGAAATCTAACACTCAACAAATCAGACCTACTTGTAACGCTCATCAAGATAAAAAAAATCGGAAGGGAACATGACTCTCCTCTCTCACACAAGTAAGATCGGTAAAAGGAAACACAAAAAATCATCGTCTGGATTATTCGGCGGATCACCGATTTCACTACTACACTTGCAGGTGTAACTTCACACGTCGCAAAATGTCACTTTTTGTAAAAAGAAAATGTTTGTAAACATAAGAGAAATTTAAGGAGGTATTAGACTATGACAAACAATCAAACAAACAGATGTTACAGCAAACAAATGCAGGAAAACTGTCAAAAAGTGCGAGTTTGTTTGTCATAGTCAAATACCTCCTCTAAAAGAATGATTTTCTTCGAATAGTTCAGGAGCGATTTTCCTTTCCGTTTTTCGGCTCCTTTATCTTTTGCTGGAATACATATGTAGCAAAAAATAATGATGCAACTAAATATAAACTTTGTGAACAACGTATGAAATAAGAATTTGAAATTAAATTCTGGAGTTTTTTTTTTAAAGGTCCAGGACCTTTTAAAAAAAAATTTCTTAATCCACCATTATATGGTTGGTGCCTTCCTCACATTTACAAAGTAATAATGAAAATAAGTTTATGAAAAAAATATATACCTGATACAGACTTTTCCAGAAAACATGCAGACTCTCATTTGAAGAAATGTGGCAACCGGGCGTTTCGCATCTGGCGCGTCTCTCGCACGAAAACAAAAATACCCGGCCATTTGAGGTTATGCAAAAAATCACCCTTTTTTGCAGATAGAAAAATCTTTTTCTTAGCATAACTTTTTAAATACTTTACTAAATAGGGTCTTATGGGACCCCAAAACGAATCGAATAAGGCTGACCCGGCCAAAATCGGATCAGCCAGTTCTGAGAAAATCGTGTGGAAAAAAAATCATGTCTACACACATCCCCACAGACATTTGTTCAGAATTTGATTCTGAGTCGATATGTATACGTGAAGGTATATCTAGCAGGTATATTTAAGAAGTTCAATTTTCGAGTGATTTTATAGCCTTGCCTCAGTGAGGTGAGGAAGGCAAAAACTCCAGAATTAATCCTTAGTTTGCCTCGAGTGATAGTAACTCACAAAAAACAAATTTATCATCATTTTCGCCATTTAATTTAAATTTTTATTGCATATTTGAGCTTTTAATATTTTAATTCATAATTTTTTTTTATTATTGAGTTTATTTTTTTTATATTTTTAAATTATCATCTTTGTGATTTTTTTTAAGATTTTTAAATTTAAAAAAAAAATAAAACTTGATTGGGTTGTCAGATCTTCAATCTTTTGGGCTCGTTGGAGAGGTCTTTTGATTACCTATCCAAAGATAGGTCTCATGACAGATCCGGACAACGTTTTCATCAAAATATCTGAGATCAGTCCTCCGCAAAGTGCATAAATAACACTTAAGTGCTTATAACTTTTGATAGGGTTGTCAGATCTTCGATCTTTTGAGCTCATTGAAAAGGTCTTTCTAAAAATGTATAACATGGTGGGGTTTCTTACAAAAACCAGCCTTTTTACAATCTTCCGGACTTTTGTTAAAATCGTTTTTTTAGCATAACTTTTGAAGTACTTAACTTAACTTTATAATTTTCAATAGCGACTTATGGGACCCCAAGACGGATCGAATGAGACCAAAACAGACAAAATCGGTTGAGCCAGTGCCGAGATAATCCTGTGCAATTTTTTATCAACATCCCACCACACACACAGACATTTGCTCAGAATTTGATTCTGAGTCGATATGTATACGTGAAGGTGGGTCTAGGTATTCAAATTAAGAATTTCATTTTTCGAGTGATTTTATAGCCTTTCCTCATTGAGGTGAGGAAGGCAAAAATATTTCAGTAATTTCTTCAATGGCTATAAGTTACCTTCAAAGCTTTATTTATACACTTTTGTAAATATTTTACACTTTTTGACATTTTCACACCCGCTTTCATTTGCACAAAATTGGCAATTTAACAGCACTAATTGAGCTGTAAATATATCAAAGAATCCCCCTGAAACAACACCCCGTGTAAAGAAAATTCTGCGAGTTGTTTTCCGTTCCGCGATAGAAGCTCCGTTACTTTTCCGTTCTTTTTACACGTTCTTTTTTTCTCTTTCTCCCACCATTTTAGCCTCTATCCAGGAATCAATTGAAAAATCGCTTCTCGACAGTAAAGTATCACATTTTCAAACCCCCGCCCCCTCAAACAATAGAGAGCGCCATGTCACCCCCTTTTCTCTTCATGCATTTGTTTTTTTTTTTCTGTTTCCGTTTGACAGTTGGCGAGTCGTTACCTCAATGTATTGGCTCACATTGAACTGCCTTCGATTCTAAGTAGAGCGATGGTCAGTCAAAATTGAGGTAACTTTGACTCGCAAACTGTCAAAATGACCTCAAAACACGATTTTTTAAATTTATAAATTACAATTTTTGGCAGAAATTTTAAATTGAAAACCACATCGTGTATTGGTTCATGCTCCTCTTTCCTTTTTTTTCTTATTTTATGTTGTTTTCATAGTACAAAACATAACTTTAGTTGAGTTTTGTTTTTTTTCCTACACGCAAAATACCACCCGAACACTTTGCATCACCCCCTCCTCATTTAGATGTCGGTACATTAACACACACAACAAACACATTTGGTTTATCTTTTGTTCTTTCTGTGAAATATGTGATAACACTGTCGTGGCAACAGCTGATTGCTTTACTTAGAGTTGCCCACATGTATAGTTTATAGTTTGGGTGAAAACGTTTTATAATAAGCAACATTTTGTTTACCGTGCACCTTTTTGACTAACTTGTACTATAGAAAAGTTAGTTTAAATGGGTGGCTTCGCTTACAATTTCGGCCAAATTCGTCAAAAATTGATTATTTCTAAAAGCAGTCGTCAAAAACAATTGGAGGTTTATTTATAAACACAGCACAAATCTGTCAAATTTCTTAGAATAAGTCAAATTGTGACAACCCTGCGTTTGACAGTTGTTTCCTAGATTGCGTTACCTTTTACATTAGTAACCTTGGTGGCGTTCAATGCTTGCGATCGGGAAGGTGCGGCATCTGTCATACGCAGGGGTGGGGTTGTCAACTTCGTACATTTGGAAGGGAAATATCACAGGTTTTAGTTCAATTATTTTACTTTAAGTTGTATTCTAATTTCGCCACATTGTTTGCATGGTTTTTTTTTCTCTGTTTTTGTTTCGCTTCCACCCCGTCACCCTGAATGCTTACCTCGCCCAAAACAGCTTCGCAAGAATCGATCTCTGACTAACCGGAACCTCAAACCTC
This sequence comes from Culex pipiens pallens, assembly GCF_016801865.2. Taxonomy (NCBI): domain Eukaryota; kingdom Metazoa; phylum Arthropoda; class Insecta; order Diptera; family Culicidae; genus Culex; species Culex pipiens. The sequence goes on along the minus strand of NC_068937.1, from coordinate 95,369,035 downwards.
GCGGTTCCGTCCAACTATCTTTCTCCCCCTTCAGAATCGGTCCAACAGTCGCTGGAGAGCCGCTTCGGTAACGTCGGCGGCAAGATCCCGGTGACGCCGTCGGCCGCTTTCCAGAAGCGCATTTCCGGTGCCTCCGAGAAGGACATTGTCCACTCCGGCCTGGACTACACCATGGAGCGATCGGCCCGTGCCATCATGAAGACCGCCATGAAGTACAACCTGGGACTGGATCTGCGCTCGGCCGCGTACGTCAACTCGATCGAGAAGATCTTCGAGACCTACCGCGATGCCGGTCTGGCCTTCTAAGGAGCGAGCAAGCATGCAACGGAACATCGGCGCCTTGGGGACAGGACAGGTTTAGAACAGAACAGAACAACACAAAACAACGGAAACTGCCACAAATGCCCGATAGTTCAGCCGTTACTTAAAACAACAACAACAACTATTTGAATGTAAGGAGCCTACAACTAAAGTATCACGTCTCAAATTAAGCATGTTTTAGTGGCCAGCAGCACGTATGAATTGTAGCGCGAGCACCCAACTTACGCAGTTTCCTTTTTAACGTGTATCGGTAGATAAGTCGTTGAATTGAATTGTGTTAAATTCCCCCTCTTCCTCAAAAAGAAAACTCCCACTAGTTTACAGAGATTTCAAATGTGTGCTTAAATGTTGATTTTACCTCAAAAACTCCAAGTAGTTTTTTGTTTCAGTGTACCAATTCCCATTACATTCTAAGTTACTACAGTTTGACTTGTTTTTAACTTGTGCTAAAGAAGAAACATCGGTAGAAGTACCCTAGCTAGCGTTTAAAAGGCAAAAAGTACATTATCAAATAAAAAACAAACAATGTGTACTTACAACAACCCAATCCGATACCAATTTTGCAGTTATTGAATGTCACTTTTTGTTGTAACAAATAAATGAACACACACACACTTGCTAACACAACAAAATATTACTGTCTAAGCTTAAAGTGAAATTGAAGAAAAAAAATGTTTAAATCGAAAAGCTACTTTTCCAAACCATGAAATAAGTCAGCGAGCCTCGGCTCTTATGTCCAATTTCAGAACGAAACTTAACAGCACTTTAAAATAAAAATTATGAATGAAACAACACTGACAGAGTTTTTTTTTCATTGGTAAGAACTAAGAAAAGAAATAAAAAATAGCCACTGAAAAAATACACCCCATGATTCATCAATGAATGATTTTGGTTTAACTTTTCTCACATTTGAGCAATTCTCTATTAAAACCGGAAATGAATTTTATTTGTATTTTTGCAATTCCGTTGTGAAACTTCCTACCTTTCCTGTCATTCTCGAGTGACGAAACAGCTTACTTTCCTCTACTAAAAATAACAGAATCGAATAAAAAACACATTTCAAAACAAATGCTGCAAAGTTCTACTTTTCAGCACTGAAATGTTTCTGAAAAGTTGATTTTTTCAGCACTTGTTTTGAAAAGTCATTCTTTTCAACATTGGGTTGATTTCAACGGTGGATTGACTAAATACATGGACATTGACTTACAATTACATTCAAAAGGTGTTTTTCGGAATTGCAAAAAAGCTGTATGGAAATCGTTGCAAAACTTGATTTTTTCAGCACTTGACGTAGTTATCCAAATGTACGACTCATGCTGAAAAAATCTCCTTTTTGCAACTTGTTGCATAAACTGCCTCTTTTTTATTTGGCTCAAACTTTGCTGGGGCCTTACCTATGACCAAAGAAGCCATTTTGTGTCATTGGTTCACCCATACAAGTGTCCATACAATTTTGGCCGCTGTGCATAAAAGAATGGTACGTAGATATTCGCAAATCTGTAACTTTTGAAGGAATTTTCTGATCAATTTGGTGTCTTCCGCAAAGTTATAGGTATTGATGCTGACTGTTCAGAAAAAATAGGTACACGAAAAAGAAAATCTTGCCGATTTTTTAATTATTGGTATTTTATTTTATTTTCGAGGTTTGTTACATGTTTTAGAAGACCAAAACCCGTGATTTCTGAAATTATTTAATTTTTGAAAAATTCAGAAAATTTGCTTTTTAAAAAATAGATAGTTTGACATTGAAGATTGGACCTCTGGTTGCTGAGATACAGCGGCAAAATAAATAGGAAAATTGAAGTTTTCTAGGTCTAACCCAAACAACCCTTCCTTTTCTAATTCCGATGCCGCAGCAACTAATGGTCCAATTTTCAATGTTAAAAAATGAAACATTAGTGATTTTTTTCGATCTTTTCGAAAACAATATTTAAAAAAAATTGAAGCAAGACTAACATTTCAAAAGGGCCAAATATTCAATATTACGCCAGGGAAAAAAACTTCCGGGATTTCTCGTAAGGGACCATCCAAAAACCACGTGGACATTGGGGGGGGGGGGGTTAAGCGATTGTCCACGCTCCATACAAAAAAGTTTTTTTTGTATGGACAATTGTCCACGAGAGGTGGGGGGGGGGGGGTTGAGAATTCCAAAAATGTGTCCACGTGGTTTGTGGATGGAAATATCGTTTCCCGTTTCCCGTTAGTGCTTAACTAAACTCAATCGTTTTAAACAGGAAGTTATAAGACCCCAATAATTTATTTTCTATTCGATTTGTATACTTGAAGGTGGGTCTAGAGCAAGGATGCCAGATGCACAGATTTGTCTGTGTTTCACAGATATTTGAGCTTGGGTCAGAAATTTTTAGAGGTGAACAGACCTTTAAAAAACTACATTAAATTAATATTTTGTAAAAACATCAACCCAAACTTATTTCGTTAGTCTCCAAATGCTTATAACGCATTTTCTGATGGATTTCTATGACCGTAAATTGATATATTTGAATTTTAGACAAATGCACAGACATACACAGACTTCTTTACAGACATCACAAAAAACCATGTGGCATCCCTGGTCTAGAAGGTCTAATTGGGAAGTTTATTTTTGGAGTGATTTTTAGCATTGATTTTATATGCATTTTCGCTTTATTTAATATTTTTTTATAAAATACTCAATTTTTTTGCATTTTTTGAAAATAATGAATTTTTAATAATTTGCAATGCGGGTATCAAACGAAGTGAAGTGAGCGTATCCTAAACCTTATACCTCCCCAAAAACCGTCCAACTCCAAGCGAAACTTAGTTGGGGACACCGTGGCGATTTTCCCTTTTCCCCTTAAAAAAAGTGGAGCATCAACACTTCCGGTCTTCCAAATCCCTTCCAAATCCCTTCCAAATGTCCCTGGTACGCGGGGGAGGTAGGATCGGCCGTCAGTGGATGGCTGGTGGTGAGAATCTGGCTCAGATGGAATTGCTTTTAATCCCAATTATCAATTTCTAGGCAACCTGTTTTGGAAAATCATCATATATACACACACTAAGAAAAAGCCGTGTAATATTCCGTCTAATTTGATGCACATAACTGGAGCGTCAAAAAAGACGTAATATTACATAAGAATGTAAAATTACACGATATTGAAAAAATAACCATGACAGTGTAATTTTACATTTATCGGTAGAAATGATGACGTATGCTGCAAAACATTTTCTTGATAGTCTCAGGAATAAATCAAAATTTGGTTGTTATGAATGATTTTATTAAGTTTTCATCGTTATTTACACTTCCACATTTATCAAGTCACCAATTCAACGATTAGCACATAAACTCTTCCTGCTTGTTCTTTTCACCACCTTTAATCAGATTCCGCCACAAACATCACACTTCTTTAATTGGCTGCTTAGAACATCGGATGTTTGGTTTCCCCGGCAGCAGTTCCGCGGCTACTCTTCCGGATAAAAATGTATAACTGCAACCTGAAACAAAAAGAAAACAAACAAGCTGCACTTTTCATTGGGACAGGACCGCGCACATTAAAACTTACCTCTGTCAGCTTTTTAATCATGCAATCCAGGCCTTGTTGTGGTAGATTCAAAACTTTTTGCGGTTCCCCAGCGGAAAAAAAATATTCTCCTTGCCAAACATGCACAGCGGTTTGACGTTTCAACTTCAGGCGCGTGAGAAATAAACACGTGCTATTACATTATATTTGATGTAACGTTACACCTTAAAACACGCTCCAGTTATGTGCATCAAATATAATGTAAAATCAGGTCAAAATAGATGTATTGTCACATCAGAAGTTGTGCTTCACTTTTCCAATAGAAATTTTGACATTTTGTGTCAAATCAAATGTAAATTCACATCATAATCTCGTTTACATGATTATTTTTTACATCGAATAGTAAGTTCCGTTTTTAGTGTGCATGGCAAAATCCAGTCTGCAATCTGCTTAAATCACCATCTCTAAGTGAAGCGACTATTTACGACTTGTAGTTTCCAAGATATCACAGATTGAAATTCGAGGTTTTCCAAAGGGTTTTCACATTTTCCGCGAAAAAAAAAACTGAAAATTTAGGGTGGTGTCAAAAAAGGAGGAAGTCAGATTTAGATGAAAATAGTAGTAATTGCTCGTTTTGAGGCTTGATTCGGTGCAATCAACGCAAAAGTGAAACAATATTGTTAGAATTAAAACACCAAGTTAATCTATTTACGTGGTAATCTTTATTTCAAAATTAATAGTCCTAAGATTAGTTACTGTTTCACGTTTAGGCACATTGTCTACACTTTTTAAAGTACGTCTTTAGTACATAGTTTCATCTCACTTCTCTTCTTCTTCATAAGGAATATAGTTGATCACTAGTAAGTTTCACATATCAATTGCTGTTGTTTCCTGGCTCTCTTATTTTCGACTTCTCTTCCGTGTTGTCTCACCTAATATCGTTGTTTCATTCGCTAAGTAGCATTTTATTTAAGATTAATGTTTTTTTTGTCTTCCCTCAATTGCGAATCCGAGATCACATCATTCCACGTTACAATATTGAGCAATAAGGTTTCCTGTGATGTTCAACGATGCTTTTCAAGATACTTCCCTCTTACGACTCCAGCAGCGACTTGGGGAAGTAGTTGGACTCGACAAAGTCGCGCGCAATTTCCTCCAAACTTTCGCGCGTAATCTTCGGACGGCGCAGCTGGTAGCCGTAGCCCTTGAGCTTGCCGTTGTCCAGATTGAGATGCTTGTGGAGCAGCAGCTCCTGGTCCATGTACGGCGTCAGCGGAGTGTTGAGCACCCCGTCCAGCTGGCACAGTTCCGCCCACGGTCCCAGGTGCTTGTCGTTGACCTCCTCGATTGCGCCGGCCATGTCCGTTTTGGTCATGCTGGACATTACGACGCCCCAGTAGTCGGTTTTGATGGAGAAGATTTCCGCGAGCAGGTCGGTTATGGTCTCCTGGGTGGCACCGCTGTCGTCGCAGATGTTGACGATCTGCCCAGCGGCTTGTTCGTTGTGGGCCAATTCCCACAGGGCGGCGCACACGTCGTCCACATGGACCACGTTCATCTTCATCGATCCGGTCCACAGCAGTTTCATCGTCTCGTTGAGATACTTGTAGATGCCGGAGATGATGATGCGAGGAGCTGCGAAGGAAGAAACAATGTCAAGTGACTTATTTCTTGGATAAGCACAACTACTTACTAAGTCCCTTCCGGTCTCCGGTACCGTAGCAAATCGGCAATCGCAGAATCGTGTAGCTCAACCCATCCACCTTGCCCAGCTCCCGCTCCGTCTGGGCCTTGTACTTGCCCACCATGGTCCACGGCTCGACCGGGCAGTCCTCCTTCTGGGGCACCTTCTCGCTCGAGCACATGCTACCCGTGCTCAACTCAATGAACCTCTTGCAACGGCACTTGGCAGCCTCATTGGCACAGTTCATCGCCAGCTTCAAAATGCCCTCCTGATAGACCGGATCCGTTTGGCCAGGTTTCGTCTCCGCAGCACAGTTGACCACAAAGTCCCAACTCGAGCCATCCTCGGACTCGATTTTAAAAGCATTCTGGCAGGACGCGGCGTTGATCAGGTTTCCGCTGCAAAACTCCACCACCGGACTGGCGAAGGCGGCCGTGTGTCGCCGGTTCAGCCAGGCCATCTGCGGGGGAGTTTTGTCCACGACTTTGACCTTCGACGCGAGGTCATTCGTCACGAGGTAGTCGACCAGGTGGCGACCGATGAAGCCGCAGCCTGGAAGAAAAGTGCAACAGAAGGCAAGATTGTAAGAACTTGATTCACGGATGGGATGGAGATAAGGAAGGGAGATAAAAGCAAATAATTGATGGTGATCTGCTATCGCAAGGACAAACTTGCTAAAAATAGTTGACCCGTGTCGGATGCTATCGCTGAGTAGGATGCAAATACCTTAATCTGTAAAGTGTAGTATTTCTCAAACCGAACTAACATGCGTCCCCTCAAAGAAAATACTTTTACAACTTTTTCATGGAGACACTTTAATATTTCAGTAACAACTTTTCAATAGGGCGAAACCCTCAGATGTAAACAAACTGAGTTTTTGTCAGAATCATATAAAGCGAACAAAACTGTTTCTAAAACACCCTCCATCATATCAAAATTCCGAAAATACGTAGTTTTACAAGCAAAAAACAAAAGGGCTAATCAACAACATCAATCAAGCTTCCCATGCGCCAGTGCCAACGCACACCGCGGGTTTGGTTTTCTAGCTTCGGTACGTGCCTGAACCCATTTATGTATTGGTATCTTGGTACATCGTACCAGCGCACCACGACACTCTCGGCTCGCCCCATCGGTTTTGTGTCTGGCACTCACCCATGGCATGAACCCAGCGTGCCGTGGTACGTGTCGTGGTATTGAACCCGTTTTGTACCGTCAGCGCGTACCACGGCACGTACCTCGGCTCGTAACGAGTGAAGTACCTTGGCAAATATACCGGGTTCATGCCATGGGTGAGTGCCAGACACAAAACCGACGCGGCGAACCGAGAGTGTCGTGGTGCGCTGGTACGATGTACCAAGATACCAATACATAAATGGGTTCAGGCACGTACCGAAGCTAGAAAACCAAACCCGCGGTGTGCGTTGGCACTGGCGCATGGGAAGCTTGATCAAAACAAACCAAATTGAGTTTCCGCCCTTGTGTTTTCATCCAATCACGAGGGGCGAATGTAGTGTTTTCTGCAAGTTCCGACGTATATTTAGAAACACTAAATTTTCGTTATAATTTAGTGAATTTTAACCTGACAATCCTCAAAATGGATCAAAATGTATGTTTCTGAAGTCTCTGACCACAATTCCACAACAAACACAGATTGTATGATCCTAAATACATAACTTTTTAATTTCAATTATTGTAGTATCGGATCTGGTCTGGATTCACAATCTAGATATGAAGGTCCATAATTTACCGGTTCTTGGGACATCCGGGGATTCTGGGTCGAGCAGTTGCAGGACAAAAAGTTAGTGTAGGGAGGTTTAGGAGAAATGCCGTACAAAATCATCGCATCCGTAACCATCGAAGCTATGCAAAGATTGAGAAGGCACCGGGGTGGCATAGTCGTCAGGTGCAATGTCTGCCACTTCCGGCGGGGACACCCCAAGGAACGTCACTTCAATATAGACCACATCGTCAAACCAACTTGCTACTTACGGTGTATCCTAGCTCAACGAGTCTTGGCCTGAATCGGACTCCTTATGAAGGCTATCTAGACCAATTTTTTATCACTGAGGTTGCAAATATCACTGTATTATCACTGACTGTAACGTTACACAATGATAAAATAGTTGTTTCACCACTTTTTTCTTTAAAAACCCGAAAAATGAACAAAAGACAAAAGGGCGAATCTGTTGTTTACTTTTGCTTTGTGGCGTAACCTGACGGGCTAAACCGTTGTTTTGGTTGAGTGGGTGGCGAATACGGTGGGGCGAAAATTGAGGCACGCTCTTCGAAAAGGCGTAATTTGTTTTTCTCAATTTTTAATAGTAAAAACACCTTAATTAATTTCAAATTGCTCTCTATGATGAAATTATTGCTATTTTCTATTACGTTTTGACAAAATTGATGGTTTTCACGCTTTTTTGTGGAAATAGGAATTGATCGGAATTGCAAAATTTTGAATGTTGATTTTCCCGAAACGGCAGGATCGTAGGTTTCGCCCTTTTGGAATGTTGTTACTGATTTGTTGAATCATGGTTCTCCTAAGAATTATTTTTTCTATGCATAGGCTGCTCATCAAGAGACAAATCGGAAGGGAACATGGCTCTCCTCTATCCCCCACGAAAGATCGGTAAAAAGTATCTCTAAAATTCATCATCTTGATTATTCGGCGGAACATCTTTTTTACTACTACATTTGCAGGTGTAACGTGACGGGTCGGAAAATGACCTGTCACTTTTTGTAGATGGGTTATGAGTGTAAACAAAACGAAATTGATTAATAAGGAGATTCACAAAAATCTTCAACTGCTTGATATATTTTTAGAAGTTCGGGAGGGATTTTATTTGCTTGTTTCGCCTCCTCTCTCTTTAGCGGGTGTAGGAAGTTCGAAACACTTGTTTGTGATTGTTCCATTCCTGTTCTCTGCAAAATGAACCAAAAATTCAAGAAGCCAAATTTTGTATACTTCCGTATACTTGACGTGAACTGTCACTGCAAAAGGAATAGAGGAGAAAATCGTGACGTCAGAAATGAACTCAAATCACTCAAAGTTCATTTTGTGAGTGACTTTAACATTTTGGCCTAGTTTGACAGCTACCTCGTTCCCAAGTTTTCTGTGAGAGAGAAAAGGAGGCGAATACTTTATGAAAATCATACCTGTCAAAATTCCTAGCCTCAAAATTTTGTCGCGAGTTGCTTTTCTCCTCTATAGACTGCTTGTTTACAATCGCAGATTCGCCCTGTTGAACAGTTACTACGGACTTTTTATTTCACTCGTTCAAAATGGGTGTTTAAATAACATTAAATGTAATGTAATGCAATGCAATTTTAATGCAAAGATACCTTTTTTTCTTTGGGATGTTGTTGTAGCAGAATGACCACTTCAAACCTAATTTTCAATTTTCCGACTTTTTCAGAACCTCAAAAAATAGCCATTTCTTATCTAAAAAATGATCTCAAACTAAAAAAAAACTCTTTATAAAAAAACGAGTCATTGTTAACCATTGAACAACATTTCTAAATTTTTACTTAACTTAACAGTAAATTTCTAAAGAAAATATTTAGAAAATAATTAAACTCATTATTTTGATTCAGAGAAAAAACATAAACAACCAGTGTTTAAAAAATTACCGAAATTTTAAATTTTGTTTTTAAAATTGAAAGACATACAGTTTTTGATTCTTGATTTTAACTCTAAATAAGAAAGAGGATTGCAAAAAGTTAAAAATAACTTAATTTTTAATTTTAATTCTAATTTTATATTATTTATACTGCCCATGTTCGCATGAATGTCCCATATGCAAAAACATCAAGCTGAGATAAAACGCATTTGAAATTTGTCCCACACATAAGGCTACGTGTTAAGTTTTCGCGAAAAAACTGGATATACTCCTGATTTCTAGAACAAAGTACTGGATGTTGTAGGCTTTTCTGAAAGAGCACAAGATTTTGAACCAAACTGCATTCATAACTCAAAAGCGATGAAAGTGCATATGGGACATTTATGCGATCAGGGGCAGTATATTACCCTTTAACCATTATTACAGTTATCAAATAATTTTAAAATACCTGGTTGAAAAAATCTATCAAGTTCCCGTTTGAGTTTTGTAAAATTTGATATTAAGTTTGTTGGTTTATCGAGTTGTCAGTATTTAAATGTTTTTATTATTATCAGTAAAAAGTTCAGTTTGATAAGACTGTATATTCCACATATGCGTAACAATTTAAACCAAAATTTCTACAATTTATTTTTTTCAATCAGTTTTTCACTCAGATTAAATAACGTTTAGATTTTATTCGAATCGATTCGTTTCAGTTTTATGAAAATTGAAAATCAAGCTTTATCTATGGTAAATTACCAATACTAAAAAAAAATTAAAAGCAATCAAACACACTTAGATTTTTTTACCGCATCCGGTAGTTAAAAAATCAGTAAAGTTTAGATCGGTAAACCGGTTGTCAAAATGTTGATCATTTAACCGAATTTCAGCAAAATTTGACCGAATTCGGTTAATTTTCAGTTTACCAAACTGTTCAGAAGTTGAAAATTCGGTAAACTTTGTCGAATTCGATAACAAAATATATGTGTGAACATTTGGAAAACAAACTTAGGTTGGAATCATTTTTTCGAATTTTTCAACAGTGTGAAAAAAATAAACAGAATCTTTACTTGACGCTGGCCAATCGTTGAAATTAAGCTTTGATTAATTTATTTAGTTAAAAGCTTTATTTTCATATTGGGTTTTCATTACACACTTAGGTTTATCGAATTCGGTAATGAAGATCGTTATTGTTTATCGTACAACCGGTAAAAAATCATTTTTTTTTTTATTTGTTTGATAAACTTATTCAATAATAAATAAAAATCTATTAATTCATATAACAAATTATGAAAATCTGTCAAATGCATGGCATCATAATCATCCATTATTCATTAGGATTTTTAATTTCAATAGACTTTTCATACTCAAATAATTTAAAACCTGGGTTATGAATAGAAAGAATGCGTAACGTGATTTTCGAATGATCCCACATTTTTTACATCTACAAAGTAGGAGGCTGTTCAAACACAAGCATGACTTTTTTCTTACAAAGCTAATTCTAGCGAAGCTGATCCAACTAAAAGAGAAGATTTTCACTAAACCAGGTTTTCAAACAGAATCAAACAATAAAGACAGCTTCTGGATGGATACAACAGCATCGACTCCATAAACAACTTTCATTCATAATTATAAAAAAATATACGATCTCGCCTTCCACTTCAACTCCAGGTCCTCAAAGTATTCATTCTCGCAAAAAAAAACAATTTTTAATGATCGATAACAATACTCTCAACTTTTGACGAACAGTAAATTGGTTCCTCTTTGACAGTTAAAAATTGAGGCCGTTTTGCGAACCACTATTCAGCTCCCAAATTAAAACATTGAAAGAAACCTTAAATTAAAAAAAAAAAAGTTACTTGAGACGTACGGGTGTGCTCGGTATTCTCGACTTTTTTCCGATTTTTCGTGGATTTTCATAGAGTTCAGGGCTGAGCTGTAGGTTAGTCGAGGTTAGTCGTCGACTAACAAGTTCTTTACAAAAAATGTCGCCCTCCTTAAACAATTTGGCGCCCTCAGCAGGGCCCAAGAAAAACTTTGCATTTTGCAAATTTGCCAAGTTGCCGATTTGTGCTGCGCCTTCATGAAAAAGATATAGCGCCCCCTCAGGAGGCCCAAGGGCGCCCAAAATGCCATTTTTTGCAAATTTCAAAAAAATGCCTAAGGGAGATCAGGGCTGAGCTGTAGGTTAGTCGAGGTTAGTCGTCGACTAACAAGTTCTTTACAAAAAATGTCGCCCTCCTTAAACAATTTGGCGCCCTCAGCAGGGCCCAAGAAAAACTTTGCATTTTGCAAATTTGCCAAGTTGCCGATTTGTGCTGCGCCTTCATGAAAAAGATATAGCGCCCCCTCAGGAGGCCCAAGGGCGCCCAAAATGCCATTTTTTGCAAATTTCAAAAAAATGCCTAAGGGAGATCAGGGCTGAGCTGTAGGTTAGTCGTCGACTAACAAGTTCTTTACAAAAAATGTCGCCCTCCTTAAACAATTTGGCGCCCTCAGCAGGGCCCAAGAAAAACTTTGCATTTTGCAAATTTGCCAAGTTGCCGATTTGTGCTGCGCCTTCATGAAAAAGATATAGCGCCCCCTCAGGAGGCCTAAGGGCGCCCAAAATGCCATTTTTTGCAAATTTCAAAAACATGCCTAAGGGAGATCAGGGCTGAGCTGTAGGTTAGTCGAGGTTAGTCGTCGATTAACAAGTTCTTTACAAAAAATGTCGCCCTCCTTAAACAATTTGGCGCCCTCAGCAGGGCCCAAGAAAAACTTTGCATTTTGCAAATTTGCCAAGTTGCCGATTTGTGCTGCGCCTTCATGAAAAAGATATAGCGCCCCCTCAGGAGGCCTAAGGGCGCCCAAAATGCCATTTTTTGCAAATTTCAAAAACATGCCTAAGGGAGATCAGGGCTGAGCTGTAGGTTAGTCGAGGTTAGTCGTCGATTAACAAGTTCTTTACAAAAAATGTCGCCCTCCTTAAACAATTTGGCGCCCTCAGCAGGGCCCAAGAAAAACTTTGCATTTTGCAAATTTGCCAAGTTGCCGATTTGTGCTGCGCCTTCATGAAAAAGATATAGCGCCCCCTCAGGAGGCCCAAGGGCGCCCAAAATGCCATTTTTTGCAAATTTCAAAAAAATGCCTAAGGGAGATCAGGGCTGAGCTGTAGGTTAGTCGAGGTTAGTCGTCGACTAACAAGTTCTTTACAAAAAATGTCGCCCTCCTTAAACAATTTGGCGCCCTCAGCAGGGCCCAAGAAAAACTTTCCATTTTGCAAATTTGCTAAGTTGCCAAGTTACTCCGCGAAACGCTGCCGCGTTTGTTTTGAATCAACTAGCAGTGCTTTTCGACGTGTTCCGTTTTGATGATTCTTTCCTTTTTTCTAGATGCTGCTAAGTTGCTGGGTCACTGTTCGTTTTATGCATCGCTAGCATACAATGACCGGTGTTATGGTATAGCAGGGTCTGGTCTGTGCTTGAAATAAACAGTTTTGTTCGCTGCGAAAATTAAATTTTTGCGGCTGGAGTGGCTATTTAGTGCCAAATCATTCAAAAACTTATCTTCAGTAATGGTGAAATTGGGTTAAAATGATTTTTTATGGATTTTACAATTTCTTAGTCTTTTCAATGAAACTAAATTCTGTTTAAAGGGTTGAGTAGGAGACATCTTAAAAAACGTTTGCTGAAAATGTAACTTTCCTAGAACAAAAACTGTGTTTTTGGCAGCTATATATATTTGGGGTACTGTTTTCACCAAAAATGATTTTCAAAAAATCTACCTTTTAATAAACTTTTTGAAATGGGTCGAAAAGTACCTCAAAGTTTTAAAATATCCACTTCGAATATTGTAGCATGTCAATACGATTCCTTGGAAATAGTAACATTGCTGAGTAATTTGTTTTGATCCTTGGTTTGTATTTGAGCATTATTTTAGTTTCAATTTTTCAACCGATTCATCAAATTCCAACATAATTTTGGAAGATGATGGCAAACTATCTAAGAACAATCCTTCGTTAAAAGTTTTTCGCTATCATTTAAATTTTTTTTGTTCTTTAGAAGTGATGAGAGATGTATCGTTTTTTGACCCATACATAATTTTTAACTTGATACAATTTTCAATATAATTTAAAAAATGCTAGATTTATATTTTAGTAAGATTTCATAATGGTAAGATAATTGTAATGCGGTAGATTTTAACCGAATCGTTCGTATTAAGGAGAACAGGTTTTTTTTTCAGTTGGTGGTTACATCTAAAAGAGCATCAGTGGAAAAAGAAACAATCCCATAGTTTTTTTAGAAGATTCTATGAACATTTGAAACACAATAGTTAATTGGGTAATTTCAAAAAATAGTTTAGAAAACTGCTTAATTTGAGCGAGTGTTTTCTTGTGATTTTGTAATGTCTAGTATTACGATGTTGTCCCGTCACTCTACAGTTTCTTCTTAGGTACAATAAGTTGTATTTCAAATGAAATATTTTTGTATGAAAATGAAATATCCAAATAGGGGATTTATAGAGGTGCATAAAATGACAGTCGAATAGATCCGGTTGGAATTTTGCATATCAAAAGGTTTTTAAAATGTATTGACGTAGTTGTTATTATTTGTAAGCAAAAAACGAATAACATATTCCACCCCCCCCCCCGCTCAACAGTTGGCGCCCCTTGTACAAATATAGGCGCCCTACGAGGAGAAGCGCCCTCGGCAGGAACATTGGCGCCCTAAACCCGCCAACAGCGACTAACTAGTTCAAAATCGTACAGCTCAGCCCTGATAGAGTTATCTACGTGCGCATGTATTGCGTGTACGTACACGAAAAAGATTGAGGTTAAATTTTGAACCAGCCAGCAAAACAAATGGCGTGTTAGTGTGCGTGAGATCGGGCTTAGACAACTCTATGGACTAAAGTTGATACAGTCATCCCACATATTCGGAAACACCCACAAACTCGGAACACTTTTGTGATAGTTTGCTAATACATGCCAAATGCATTTTTTTTCTGTCGACCTTAATATTTTTAGGACCTTGATTTGGACTTTCACTTGTTATTTCACTAGTAAAAGTAGTACTTTTTAACAAAAACTGCATTTCAAGCCTATTTTATCCAAGGCAGCAAAACACGGCCTGTTCCATGATTGTGATTGTGGGATGTTATTGTGCCTCCCACAATTGTGAAACACCTGATTTTAACAAAAAAAAATGTCAGACGACTCATAAAACATTACTTATGTTGAGTTTTTTTGGTTTCAGTGTGTGAAGTCATAATTTTGTAAAAACATGAACTCCTGGATAGATCCAAAGTTTGTTTACATCCGTAGGGAAAAAGTGTTCCGAATTTGTGGATTTCAAGGTGCAATGTTATTCTTTAAAAACGTGATATAAAACGTAAAAATTTTCAGCCAGTCGATTTATTGAATCGAAAGATAACAAGAAAAGTTTGCACATGAAGGTAAAACTAAATCATTATGTTCAATTATCGATTTTCTATGATTTTTTGAACATTGGCCGATCTGTAAACTGATCCGAATATGGTGGGATGACTGTATATTTCACTAATATTTTTTTTTAAATATCAAAGAAAATATCTAAACGAAGAAAAATAAGTTCCCAAAATCGTGAACAAGCGTGGTACGTTTTTTCAAACTCCAAAAGAGTTATTTTTGAAATTTCTAACCCTTCTCAGGCATATCAATAGAGGGAGTCACAAGGTGATTTTTTTAACTCAAATACAAAAAATAATAATCAAAATGTTGGCAAATTGAAGTTTCCACAGGATTACTAACAACCTGGTTGAACTTTTAAATCTGTGCTGGTATCATAGTGAACATACAATGCACAAGTTGTGAAATATGCTAAGTATAAGGGTCTAATTATCAACCCAGAGTCATGAGGTACTTCACAGTAAACTGCGAACCAAATGAAAGAGATCCGTTGTACACCATGAATGCTTAACCAAACACCAAAGTTCATACTCTTTCGTCATCCCACCCAAGTTCTTCCAAGATAAGCTTCGAAGTAAGGAAAAAAATATGCAGCCTTCGGGACCACCCTGACAACCCTGCATTCAGCCTCCCGCAAGTTTATCAAACTCTCCACGGACTTTCGACGTCATCGTCTCTTGATAGTCGTCGTCGTCGTTCATTCAAGTCTTTGCTCTGTGCTATGCTATTTATTGGTTTTTCCCTGTTCGATTCTCCCTTTTGTAATCTACTTCTTCGTTGTAGTTGAACGGAACTGGCCACTTTGTGCATTCTTCCAGTTTCGCGAAGGATACCTACCATTAAATCAAATTACATCAATTAGGGGGAACACCTTGAGCTGGTGGTCGACCAAGGCTAAGAGGCAAAGTCAGCTCAAGTCATCTTGAAGGGGGTGGATTATTTGTCCTTACCTCCCAGGATCAACACCTTCGGCTTGGACATGATGATTGGAGGTTTTTGACGGCTGGAAATTTCTTAAACTTATCACAATTGCAAAACAGACTCGCAAAACCGTAACAAAATTGGATTATGTTGTAACAAGTAACACTTAAATAGAAAGAAATGGAAAGAAACGCGGAAGCACAGCCCAACAAACAGAAGGCACTGACGAACTTTACAGAAACTGAACTGGACAACGCGATAATGGCACACTAGAAATAAAAAACTAAAACCGACAAGACTGTCAGCTTCTTCTACACGCCAACCCTCTATAGGAAAATCGACAGCTTATGGAGCAAAGAAGCAAGAAAAAATCCCGGCAAGTGAGTGAGTAAGTGAACGTCTTTTGCACGACTGCCGGATTGGAAGAAAAAATATCGCTTCTTTTCCTTGCGATTTCTTGTGTTATGGTCAAGTCATGCATTTGAAGGCGATATCGCTGTATATTGCACCCGATGTGTCTGTCCGAATATGCCGGCTCGCAGCAGTTGTCAACCGGCGCAAAGCCTCCTGGTGGAGAGTAGGGGAATCATGGGTCGACGAAAATGGTGCAATGTCTCGACCAAGTCGACATAAAACACTGTGGGTTAGAAGAGAGAACATTTTTGCGTACTGGGATGAGTAATTTAGCAAAGCAAAATCTATTAGATTCGTTTGAAAATTAAATGAGATAATACTGAATTTAACAAATCGTGGTTCTATTACTCGAGACTCCGAAATATTAAGAATTTTTAGTATTTTTGAATATTGGAAAACCTCCAAAGTCTCCAAGAGTCCAAAGAAATTGTGAACAGCTTACAATATACATTTTTCTCAAGATCAAGAAAGACTTCAAATCAGACTCTGATAACTTACACTAATCTGGAAATAACCTCGACCTTAACCCTCTAATGCGCATTTTTTTTCGCATTTAGTTGTTGTTTTGAGCAAATTTTGTTCTACGAAAAACTCTACTTCTTTGAAATTTGCAGTTAAAATTAGGTGTTTAGTAATTGTAAGAGGTGCTATAACATCCAACAATTATGAAACAAGTAAAAATGGAGACAGTGTTTTGCTGCATTTGATGAAATAGTCTTGAAATATAGTATTTTGTTTAAAAAGATCAACTTTTACAGAGGAAAGAGCAAAACAATGGCCCAAATAAAACATAAATTGTAAAGTCGAAAGAAAATTTGCATTTTATATCCTATTGACAATTTACCGCAAAAGTGTTCCGAGTTTGTGGGTGTTCCTAATATGTTGGATGACTGTAAGGAAAAACCGTAGTGTGAAAGGGAAACTTGTTTGGAAACTTAGGGACCATCCACAAACCACGTGGACACTTTTTTGGAAATCTCAACCCCCCCCCCCCCCCTCGTGGACAACTGTCCATACAAAAAAAACTTTTTTTGGAAGGAGCGTGGACAATCGCCATACCCCCCCCCCCCTAAAGTGTCCACTTGGTTTATGGATGGTCCCTTATCAAAACAAACAGAATTTTGTCTGTTTGCAATAAAGTTTGAACCACCAAGAAATATAACTTTAACTTGGGTCATTAGGGTGTAATATGGTTGTACGGAAAAAATTAAGTTGTCCAAATTTAGCTAGCACATCAACTTTTTGGTTCCTTATAGGGTCCTTAACAACTCCCCAAAGTTTGGTAACGATTGGTTAAGTCCTCACTTTGCGCAAAGCGATTCAATTTTCCGTATAAATTTGTATGGGAAAAATCATTTTTTTGAATTATGATATTTAAAAAATCCACGTTTCACGCTATATCAAAACCGGATTCATATTCGGATGCTCTGGAATGTGCTCTACAACTTTCCCGAAGAGAGTATGGTGCTAACTTGTTCCTATAAAAAGATACAGCGTGTTCAAAACTCGTCTAAAACGTGTTTTTTGATCGAAAATCACGTTTTAGACGAGTTTTGAGGACGCTGTAACTTCTTTCAGGAGCAAGTTAGCACCATACTCTCTTCGGGAAAATTGTAAAGCATTTTGCAGAGCATCCGAATATGAATCCGGTTTTCCCGAGCAGGGGTAAATAACACGGGAATACCAAATTTTGGTATTACTTGAGCAAATAACAGCGACCAAAATGTGCCCTTGGTTGCCCAGTAATAGATGGTAAAATACCATGAAATCATACCAAAGTCTTGTATGTGGAAGGGCACAACAATACCAAACCATGTTATTCCAAGGGTAAAATAATACCTCAAAATAGAACCATTTCAATACCAAGTTGAGGTCTTCTGGATTTTTGAACATTGCTTGAATACCAAAACTTGGTATTGCCATGGTTTTAATTTTAGGTATTCCCGCGCCCTTGGAAAATCATATTTTGGTATTCCTGTGGTCTTCCACATACATGATTTTGGTATGATTTGATGGTATTTTACCATCTATTACTGGGCAACCAAGATCACATTTTGGTCGCTGATATTTGCACAAGTAATACCAAAATTTGGTATTTTCATACCATTTTTAGTGCAGCAGTTGCAGTTAGTGAAAAAACGGAAATGATCCATATGCAACAGCCAAATCTACTCACCTGATGATTCCATGTTGTTCTTAGTGATATTCTTCACCACACCGAATGCATTTGTCTTTGATGAACGGCCTGTGCATGAAGTTCTTGAAGATTCTAAAAAATAACAAGATTGAAAAATAAGTGTTATTAAAATAAAACTGGATTGAAATTCACCAAAATTCAATAATCTTTCGATTGACTCGTTTTTCAAAGTATTTGGTTTTTTTTTCAAGTCATTTTAGCGCAAAATTTATTATCTTGTCCAAATTGGTCAAAATTTTCCCATAGTTTCAGAGGAATTTGATAAAACACTTTAATACCGAAATAATACCAAAATGTGCCATCCTGACTTAGAAAATTGTCCACAATTTGAAGTCATTTCTGTAGGGGATATATCAAAAATGTTTAAAATCAAGTTTGAAATTTCCGGTTTTCAATTAAAGCATTTGCTTTGAGACATCATTTTAGTGCAAAATTAATTATTTTGTCAAAATTTTCCCATAGTTTCAGAGGAATTTGATAAAACACTTTAATATCAAAATAATACCAAAATGTGCCATCCTGACTTAGAAAATTTTCCACAATTTCAAGTCATTTCTTCCCGAGCATGGGTAAATAACAAGGGAAATGCAAAATAATACCATTCAATGGTATCAATACCAAATGTTGGTTTTCGCGAGCCCTTGAAAAAATGTCTAAAGTGTAAGTTAATACCAATCTCTGGTATTATACCAAATTTTGGTATTATTTTGTTATTGAGCAAATGTTAGAAAAATATCGAATTTTTACATACTGTTGCTTACTTACATACTTAAAAACGCAAATCTACTCCAAATTAAAGCCAACTATTTTATTTTGGTCTAAAAAAGTCATTTGATGATCTTTATAAATTAGGGAATACCATACATTGGTATTGTAAAGGTATTTTAAATAAAAATATTATAAAATAAAGGTGATTCATAAAAAAAATCTATTTTAAATGATGTTTAACATTCTTAAAAGTATGCTGATACATTTGAAATTGATAAGAAAAACATTTATATATTTAGACGATTAACTTTACGACAACAATAGGTTTAACGTGAAAAAATTTAAATTTTAGAATGGATTTTATTTAACATTGTGTGCCTTTTGCGTTATAATCGATAAACTCAAAAAAATAATGTCAATCTTTGTTTATTTGATGAAATAACTCTTTCAATACCAAAATGTTGGTATGCATGTGGTATTCGAACTTCGTTCTAAAATCCTTTTAATATTGAATTTGTGTTGAATCCTATTCAGTTGGAATCATGCATCCTCAAAAATCTCACGAAAAATGCCACGCTGCCTGGACTATAGCCTTTCTCGTTCTGGTTTAGTTTGTTTCTCTTTCGTTGAATTTCCTGATATTTTTGCCTGCAGCTAAAACATGTTGATGCAGCAGCAGCTCGTTTTCAACAAGCGTTGATAGCTCAGTTGGTAAACGGGTAGCTAAAATGGTGTCTGCACCTTACCTGTCATGAGTTCGATTCCAGTATTCCTCTAGTTTTCTTTACCTGATATTTTTTGGCTCTTCAAGCAAGACTTCGTTTTCCTGCCTGTTCGAAGAATTTAAATATAGCATCACAATTCTACCCATATCTCATTGCAATCCCATTAGCCAAATTGAATTCCCGTTGTAATTCTATAGAGAATTCTTATTGTTTTTTGTCCAACGAGATTTTTATTTAGGGGAGAGTGGGGAGACTTGATCCCCTTTTTTTGTATCGCACATAACTCTATCAATTTCTCACAAAACTATAAACTTTTTGCATGAATTGAAAGCTTAAACATTCATCTATGTCTGGCTAATAAGGGTATCTCATCAGATGAACTCTTCGAATCATGCCAAGCGTCATAAAAAAATATTTGAAACCGGCACTTTAAAAATGTTAGGGGTAACTTGATCCCCCTTTCAACATTTTGAAGAAATCTTAAGCAAAATGTTTCTTATTCATCCAAACTTTTAATTTTCTATAAGTTACAGCAATTTCACATAAAATCTGTACGTTGGTGTTCAAAATATAACAACTTTAGTATGTAAAATATTTAAAAACTTAAAATATTATTTGTTAGACCAAAATTGAGCATGTTTACAAAAGCTGGAAATTTTTGTTTACAAAACTTTTGAAAAAAGGTTCAAACTGCAGTAAGTTATGTACAACTATACTAAAGGAAACTATGTATGAAAACCCAGCCCAATTAATTAATCTTGAGGCTGATTCCAGCGACTGTAAATATGCAGGGATCAAGTCTTCCTAAACGCACTTTTTTTAAACAATTGATTGTAAAAATAGTATGACGATAAATTTAACATCAAATGCGTAAGGGTTTTGGAGTTGATAAGTTTATCGAACAATTCATATATAAAAAATATTTTTTTGAATATTTTTTGAGTGTTTTCTATACATATCAAAAAAAGAAAAAAAAGATCTCTTGGAAGTTTTTTGCAGCTTGTTTTAGAAAAATGTGTGTAACTCAATCTAAACATTTTTTAATTTTTTTCTTTGTTTTCTACTATGAGTTTTAGTTAATTTCGCACAACTTTCTAGAACAAAGCTAATTATTTTACCCACATGCTGACGAGATACAGGCTTGGGATCAAGTGTCCCCGGGGATCAAGTCTCCCCACTCTCCCCTACCCGGAAAGTTGTAATTTGTCTGGTATTCATTTGTTCTTGGAATGGCACGTTTTGGTATTGCTTTGGTCTTCCCCATACAGTTTTTTGGTATGATTTCATGGTATTATACCATCTATTACTGGGCAACCAAGGGCACATTTTGGTATTTGTTATTATACCAAGTAATACCAAAATATGGTATTCCCGTGTTATTTACCCCTGCTCGGGTTTAGGGGGTATTCTTCATGTAAACTAATGTCAAAAACCAAAACAATGACTTTTATACCCCGCCGTTTGGCATGTGGGTTTGAGGTCATCCCGCCAAACATATCATAGTAACCATGGGTTGCGATGGAAAAATTCGTGTCAAAAATTTTCAACTGTTGTTTTGAACAGTTTGGAACTGTCTCAACCCAGCGATTCGGAATTGGAAATGGCCGTCTGGCTAGATTGTGATATCTTGACCGCTTAGCACCAGAAAATAGGCAGACATGGTCTTTTGGTTCATCGTCCACTATTCGGAACATAGTACGGTGGAACTGCTAAAGGAAAACCCACGTATCGTTGCGACAAGTTCAACGGAGTGATCGACGCAAGTCACAATCAAGACTAGAGGTGGCGCTGGTGGCGAGCTGAAGTACGTTAGGAGCACCAATTACACAAAGCCGGGTGTTCTGAGTTATGCTTTGTCCGTCAGAGATTCGCTGATATCAAGATAACTAGTATTAAAAGAGCTACGTTCCAAGAAGGTCCGCGATATGCACTCCGCCCTGGTAGCCTCAAGTTATTTTTTTAAGACTCAAGATTACTTTTTTGTCTACCTAAAGAAACCCCTGAAAATATTTACAAATAAAATCCTTCATTCATGATAATTCAACGCGTTTTTCTGTTTAAAACAAACTGATAGTAAAATCAAGCTCTCAATGCCCTCTAGCTGATACGTTCAAATATTTTAAACTTTATTCAGTCATAAAAAATCATCAAACATCTCATTTTCTTCGTTTTTTCGACAACATTTCGGCGATAAATTGACAGCTTCTGTAGTTCACTCTATCGAACCACAAATCTTCAGAAGATTGCCAATTGTGCGATCAGCAGCCATCATTTTGGGTCGCGGACAGAGACCGATGGGATAAGATCTGCTGAAGACTCCAGATTGTAGGAAAGCTGGAACTCGACCCACGCGCTGGCCAGGGTCCGTTTGTTCCGGGTTTTTTCTTTTCACATGCAAAACTTCCGATCCACGATTCCGAATCGACCGTTGACGCCGTACCAAACTTTTCAAAACAACAGTTGAAAATTTTTGACGTGATTTTTCCCATCGCAACCCAAGGTTACTATGATATGTTTGGCGGGATGATCCCAACCCACATGCCAAACGGCGGGATATAAAAGTCATTGTTTTTGTTTTTGACATTAGTTTACATAAAGAATATCAAAAATGTTTAAAATCAAGTTTGAAATTTCCGGTTTTCAATTAAAGCATTTGCTTTGAGACATAATTTAAGCGCAAAATTAATTATTTTGTCAAAATTGGTCAAAATTTTCCCATAGTTTCAGAGGAATTTGATAAAACACTGTAATACCAAAAGAATACCAAAATGTGCCATCCTGACTTAGAAAATTGTCCACAATTTGAAGTCATTTCTGTAGGGGGTATATCAAAAATGTTTTAAATCAAGTTTGAAATTTCCGGTTTTCAATGAAAGCATTCGCTTTGAGACATCATTTTAGTGCAAAATTAATTATTTTGTCAAAAATGGTCAAAATTTTCCCATAGTTTCAGAGGAATTTGATAAAACACTTTAATACCAAAATAATACCAAAATGTGCCATCCTGACTTAGAAAATTTTCCACAATTTCAAGTCATTTCTTTAGGGGATATATCAAAAATGTTTAAAATCAAGTTTGAAATTTTCGGTTTACAATTAAAGCATTTGCTTTGAGACATAATTTTAGCGCAAAATTAATTATTTTGTCAAAATTGGTCAAAATTTTCCCATAGTTTCAGAGGAATTTGATAAAACACTGTAATACCAAAAGAATACCAATATGTGGTGTTCGACCATTGACAAATTCTGCAATTTTGCAATATCAAAACAATACCTTAAATTGGTATGATACCACATTTTGCTCTTGCATAATCCTCAAGACAAATTTTAAAGGGTCCAGGAATACCAAAATTTGGTATTGATACCAGAGAAAGGTATTATTACGCATTTCCCTTGTTATTTACCCATGCTCGGGTTAGTATAGCGTGAAACTTGGATTTTTTAAATATCAAAATTCAAAAAAATAATTTTTCCCATACAAATTTGTATGGAAAATTGAATCGCTTTGCGCAAAGTGAGGACTAAACCAATCGTTCTCAAACTTTAGAGAGTTGTTTAGGACCCCAAAAGGAACTAAAATAATGCTGTGCTGGAAAATCGATTTTGGTATTACACCCTATTGGGTCATTCCATCGGAAGCGGAACAGCATTTGAAAATTACCCTCTCCGATCCTGCTCAAATTTGGCAGGGCTGTTGATACTATCAAAACATGCAAGAATTCCGAATTTCGTCGGATTTCGGACCACCCCCTCAATTTTGGTACTTCTCCAAAAAATCGACTTTTTTGCGATTTTTGAGCGAAACCCCTATTTTCAAACGGCGATAGCTCAGGAACCACAAATCTTAGAAGGTCGGTCTTAAGCTCAATTAAATTGAAAAATCCCCACTTTCAAGCCTGGATAAGCGATTGAGCACCACGCTCTCAATTTGAGGGAGCAGAGAGAAACGTATCACAAACACAGTCACAACTTACTCACCGTTGACCGCCAACCGCTCTCACACACCAGAGACCTCAGAGACTTGCGGCAGGAACCTCAAGTAGCAATCAAGCGACGAACTTCTTCTTCAACAAATTTTTCGGCGAATGTTTATTTTTCTTTCGTTTCAACTGAAAAATACAAACCCAACGCAATCGTTTGAAGTGTTTTGAAAAAGACTTTATTTTATTCATTTCGTAAGTTTATAGAAATAGATAATTTCTTGTAATGCATTTCATCCTCCTCTTTTTCATTTCCTTCTTACAGCAGCAGTAAATTTTGAATTCATTTTTTCGCCCCACCAAAGTGTCGGCTCCAGAAAAATACCCGGAGAAAAGCGTTTTCTGTTAACAAGAAGTTTGGTAATATTTCGAATTGCACATTTGTTTTAAAGTGTTTCTTTCTTCCGCTTTTTTCCGGAATCGAAACTTTGGCGCACCTTTTGTTTCTCGGACGAATACTTACGACGATCTTTTCCCATTTTTTTGCCTTGTTTTAATTTATAGTTTAACTAGTGATGAATAGTTGTTAGTGTTTCGAAGTACGTTCTGTTTGTTTGCTTGTTTTTTTTCTGTTTTGTAAGTGGTGAATTTAATGGCTTCTGTTTTCTGTGTGAATGTGTGCTCCGAGGGGTTTTAAGAACTTTGCTGACACAAATAAACGCAGCAAAATAGTAGTACACGAACCTGATTGGATTTAATAACAACGTTCTCGTTTGTTTTTTTTTTTTTTGTTTTGTTTTGGCGAATAAACTCAACTGTCACCTGGGACGATACACGGAGAGAGAATAACGGTGGTTTTAATTTGAGTGGGTAGGAGAGAAAGTTTGCACCGATTTTGACAAGATGGCGGCGCGAACTGTCAAATCGGTTAGCTGCCATCTTGTCGACCCGGTGAAAAAGGGAGGTTGGGGTTGTTGTTAAGGGGGGGGGAAGAATGGTTTTCTGTCTTTATTACTCTCGAAACCGGGAAAAGGGTGGACACACTAATTTAGAGACTCAACAACGGTGTGTATAGAAAAATTGGCTCCTAACCTAAAACTCTACGATAGTTGATTTACTTTTATTTAAGTTCAAATCTTCTTCTGCTTTTTCGTCTTCATTACATGGATGTTTTTTTTTTATTCTTGTTTTGCACGTACAATTAAATTTGGGGAAAATTAGCTAGCCATTTAAGGTACGATCTAATCTCTAACAGTGGCAATAAATTGTTACATATCTATGCTTTTGCTGGGGTGTGTGTTTTTGTTTAACTGTCTTTACACGTGTTTTTTTTTTGTGTTTGTTTCTTTCTTGCATAACATTACATTACGTGACAAATAAAGTTTGGGAACGACACCTTCAAAAGCCAGCTTTTAATCTTTTTGGATGACCGTAAAATTGCGTTCAGTGTATAGTAACAATAAATTCATAATTGATGACGATTTTGATTTGCTTTAACGTTTTTTTTTTTTTCATTTGTTGTATTCCCACTTTTTTAATGTTAAGTACTCGCGTTTGTTTTATAGGTATAGAGATAGTCCAATAAATTTCATCGTTCAAAGTGCTGCTGTGGTGGTCCGTGATGGTTAGAAGAGTCATAGTTACTGTTGTTGTTTTGCTTGCTTTTTTTAATATACTTTCATATATCTGGAGCAACATTTGAAAGGGGCGGTACGACATTGCTCTTACGGCCTTTCGTCCCATTTAAACGCGTGTAATCAAAGGCCGTAAGAGCAATGTCGTACCGCCCCTTTCAAATGTTGCTCCAGATATATTGCCTTAAGTTCGCTTGTTAAAAAATATAGGTTAGCAATTGCTAGAAATTGCACACACCGTTTATTTGTTTCTTACTTACCATTGTAGAATAAGTGTACTTTTTTGCATTACTTTTTCGAAGGAACAAACAAAATCGTCTCAAAACACAGAAAAAGGATTTTTGAAAAACAAAACAAAAGATAAACTGTTGAACAACCAAATGCATGGCATTAGCTTAACGTGGTTATGCGGTGAGTAAAAACAGACCATTTGTTCTCCCCAACAAGCGCATTTTCTTTTCAGTTTTAAATCTTCACCAAATTTGACAGATCTTACATTCTAAACAAGTTTTTATTCTCCTTCCTCACCATCTCCTTCTTCTTTTGTTAATACAATTGTGTAATTTTAATGTAAAAAGGGGGGAAAAATCTATAGTAAACAACATAGAAACAACTGAAAATTATAACATTTTGTGGTTCTCCACATTCACATACACACTCTGGCTTAGACTTCTTCCACGTTACTAAATAAATAAGACAACTTTCTTTGCTAGCAATTAAAAGTGTGAGTGAGTGTGTTCTCTTATGTGTATCTGTGTGAGTGTGTGTATGTTTGTTTGTTGTTGTTTTGCCTTCTTGTTTACTCTTCACTTGTATATCATTATAATAAGTTAATTTTGTTTGTTTTTTACCACTTCCGCTCCCTCTCTCTCTGCGAGTTAAAACCCTTAAACGTCGACGACCATCTTTTTGTGGATGTCGGTGTTGCCCACCACCGAGCAGAACTCTTCGAAGGAAATTTTGCCGTCCTCGTCCTTGTCGGCGAACACAATGGTCTTGTCGACGATCTGCTGCAGCTGGGTGTCCTTCAGGTTGTTGCCGACCATCATCTTTAGCACCTGGGGAGGGGAGAGCAAAAAAAAGGGAAAATTCAAGCATTCAGTCTTAAACTAGACAAAAGCTATTGAGTTTCATATGTTTATAGGACCTTTTCAAATAAAACTTTAGATATATTGTTCGCTCTATTGCTTCAAATTAGTGAAACAGCTATCTTTTGGTTGAATTAGCTATAATTTCAGTTAAATCTGCCAACTTGAAATCAGTAGAATAACAGACTCTGATTGCTTATTTGCTAATCAACACTGACAGCCCAAATCATAATGAAAGAAAAACAGAAATTTAAACTTATTTTAAGATTCAATTAGTGTTTATTAGTAAATAATCAGTTTACAATTTCGTGATTTTATAACCTAATAGAGTTTTGGAGTTCCTTTCAACTATGGTTTACACTATAATTCATTTAGATGTAATTGGATATTCTAACAATGGATTTGGCAAGAGAAGGAAAAATAAAAAAAAAATCTTCGAGATTTGCTAAGGAAAAGGATAGAAATAGAAAAAGCTTTAAACTAAATCACAGTTTGTTTTGTCTGTTGACGTCGAAAAACTTCGCTGCCCAAGACAGCTTATCCGTTGTAGATGTACTTCATCATCAGCTCACTGAGAGCTTGGAATTGTTCTGCCTTGTTTCGGCAGGCACGAAAGCGCGTGAGCATCTGGATATTGGAGCCTCTCAAGCAACTCGTCAACATCGTCTGCCAGCGTATCCAAAATAAAAATTGGAGGTGGACGTCGTTCCTTCGGAGAGTTACATTTTTTCTTCTTTTCTTACTTGCGCGCAAGCTCATCATCGTCATCGTCGTCGCCAGCACTGCTGCTGTCACTGTCGGTGTTGTTTTCTTCTCCACTCAGAATCTCAAATTCGTTTCTGGTGGGAACGTTGGAAGTGGTTGTCGTCGTGGTGCTTGTGGACTGCTGCTGCTGCTGCTGCTGGCCGGAAGTGCTTCCGGATGCCCGGGTCGATTGTCGCGTCCGTACAGGGGACTCACGTGGACGGTATGACACGTGTAATAGCGATTCATCGATGACGTCACTGGGCACGCTCCCGTGTGCGATGGCGGCACGGCTACGTCACGACTGTCATCCACATATAAAGCGAGTGAAGTCAAAATCGAACCAAGATCGAACCAAGTTTATGGCGCGTGGCATTTGAAAATGTCGTATGCGTATCGAGCATAAATAACAAAAATGAAAACTTTTGTAACCTTTTTTTTTTCTTTTTTACATTTAATCTCAGGGGACAACTAGGGGAACAGCATTTAATTCCGTCAAGCACCTAATGTTGGCATATCAGCACTGTGGTGTTCAGTGACAGCTAGTTTAAAGCTTTTTTAACTGAAATTTAATAAGTATTCAAATAATTTTAAACCAACGGTCAGGAAGAATCAAACTAATTTCATGTTATTTCAAGGTAACTAAAGCTATTAAGACTTTTAGTTTAGTTTAGTGAGTTTGGTTGTATTGTATCGTCAAGTAAAACTTTGTTTTATTGATCTAATAAATATAAAATGTGGAAAAATTTAGGTAATAATTGTAATTATCTCGCAAATATATGCAAAAAATAAATAAAACTGGCAAAAAAATAATTTGGGAGCAAAATTTGTGTATTTATTTCATACGACCTTTTCAAAAACCACACGTAAAAAATATTGACAGCGCCTCTGGCGGGGACTTCAGGAAACTACATGCGTGTCAGATCCCTGGATGGCGGACGATGCGGCGTTGGTGTGTTTACCTTTCTGCACTCTGCCGGTAGATTCTAGCTTCGCGGGTTTTTCGAGGCCGCACTCGAACTGCCACGGCCACGGCCGGCCCTTGGCATGCTGGAGCAGCAAACTCGCGGGTAATCACGGTAAATTACGGCGAAAAAATCGAAAAGTTTGAAGAGCTCCGAACACTTGACTGTTGCTGGCTGGTGTTGCCATTCCCGATGTTAAACTTATTTTAAGGACCCAATTTTACATAATTTTTGGACCCTATTTGTTCAAAATCAGAAAAATAATACTTTATTTGCTTTTCCTAGGACTACCTTATCTCATCCCATCTGTAACTATTGAAAAAATATCTTAAGATTGTAAAACTTATAACAAGATTGCCCGTCGAACGCAGACGCAGATGCAGAACTTTGCGCCTGTCATTATAGCCTACCTGTCTGACTGACAGATCTTGGAAAAATCGAACTGGCGCAAAGTGCTGCGTGCTTGAATATGTATTGCGCCTTTTTACAGTTTTTTTTTCAAGTGTATCAATGTTGTAGAACAAGTCAAAACAAAAATATAAATAAATATACAAGATTCTCTTGCATCCTCCACAAGTAGGTGAATGTGAAGTACCTTAATCACCCTAAGGAAATCGCTCTGTCATTATTTCGAAAATATGTTCATGCAGTGAGGATGGCACTACCCGAGCAGACGGAAACAGCTTGGGAATAACATTTTTTGATATTTGAAAATACTAGACCAATAACATTTTATGTTATTTATAGCATGATTTGTTATTCGTCGTTATGATTTTTTTTTTTTTATATTCGATTATTAATGTAATAACAGACTAATAACATTTTTAGTTATTCTTCGAACAAATCTATGTTATTACTTTTTGTTATTTCACAACTAATCCTATCATCCCAATACCAGTTGGAGGTATTCTTCAGTAACAAAAAATGTTATGCCCAAGATGTTTTGGCTTTCAACCAATTTCAGACCAATAACAAATTTTGTTATGATAACATAAACTGTTTTTAAACTCTTATGCAAAAATGGATTTTTCAAGAAGATTCCATAACACTTTTTGTTATTATATCAGTATCACGCTTTTAAGTTGGAAAGTGCTGTATTGCTTAGCAAATGTTTTAACTATGCTTCTATTTCTACAATATATTGCGTTAGAGCACAGTACACTTTGAAATTTGAAGAAACAATTTTTAAAATTTCGTAACAAAAATAAGTGAAATTCCCAAACTGAACTTATGCCTAAAAACCAGTTTACGAAGTTTTTTTTTAATTGAAAATGTTTTCCAAAAAACATTCCATAAATTATTCATAAAAAATAAATCTTTTTTTTATCAAAAAGGCACCGTCTAAGGGATGATAGAAATATCTAAATATTTTCTTTTCTAGACTTTGACTATCGGACAGTTTTTTAGAAATAAATAGTTTTTCTAAATTATTTTCCAAAGCTTAGTTCTTAATTTTTAAACCGAAAATATTCCGGCAACTATCGGTTTGTTTTTCAATGATAAAATATTAAAGAGCCATCGATTAAAAACTATTCAAAGTGATTTTTTTCGCTTTGTTTTTCATTCTAGAGAGACATACACATATTTGCAACGTACGGCCTTTTATTTCCATCAAAATCATTTGATTTCAACCAAATTTCACGATAAAGTGAAAGAGAGAGGGCAAAAAACACCTCATTCCGCTTTCTAAAACAATGTACAGGTGCATTTTTGGCGTACAAGCGCGCGTGCCCGCCTGGATGAGTAATGCTCGAACAGATGCGGAGTGCGAAGCGCGCTTCAAATTTAAGACTTGGCGAAAAACAACGACTCAACGAAATGGTCAGACTATCTCGCCACTACTAATAAGCCAGTAGCGACGACGCCGCCGCCGGACGGACATTGCCCGCCACGGTGGTGGTTGTTCTGTTATTTTTATGAACTTGCGGTTTAGTCGCCGCACGGTGCACGTGATGGCGTGTTGTATAGGAATCTATAATGTTCTATAAATACTTGCACAGTTCGGCGAAACGGCTCATTATTTGCAATGTTTTCATTCTATTTTTGAGAAATGTATTGAAATCATTGATTTGCATCAATTTAACCTAATCCTCACCTGAAACAGCTCCCCGTTCGAGATGAACCCGTCGTTGTCCATGTCGTATATTCGGAACGCAAACCTAAGCTTGGACAGCTTGTCGCCCTTTACGCTGAACTGCGAAACGCCCTGGATGAACTCCTTAAAGTCCACCTCGCCGTTACCGTCCGCGTCGAAAATGTCTATGACGCGCTGGACCAGCGGGTTCTGCTGCAGCTCCGGCAGCGACATGAACTCGTCGATGCTCAGGGCGCCCGAGTTGTCCAGGTCGAGCTTCTTGAAGCGCTTGCCCAGACGCCGGATCTCGTCGGCGTCGACTGGAAAAAGGGAGAGACGAAACGGGGAAGAATTGTTAGTGTTCTGAAGATTGTTTGTTTTTTTTTAAGAAAAGAAAATGAAAAGTAAAATCTATTTTTTTTACAGTTCGGTATATGTTGTATATATTGTAACTACTTCGTTTATTTCAAAAAAGTTTGTTAATCAGGCGATTTGTAGCTAGTTGTTTAGGCGTCTGCCAATGGCTTGCGGATAATCGAATCACGATTTTTTTTTTCGATGTCTAATATTTTATTGTCGAGCTTAGGTATGGCCCCTAAACTACGCTAAAATGATTCAGAATTTTTTAATCCAAGTTGGCGGCCAAAATGGCGGTGTTGCAATATTGAAAAATGCATTTTATTTTTAATAGGCAATCAACAACTCAAATTTGACTAAAAAGGGGTCGTAAAACTCAAATTTTAAGTTAAAACAAGAAAATGAAAAAAAACGAAAAAACTTTTTTTTTGTTCGTGATTTGATTATCCGAAGTCCCATACAAACCTTCGGATATTCGAACTTCGGATAATCGAAACTTCGGATAATCGAGACATCTGATAATCGAGTCTGGACTGTATAATCATAGTTTTTTTTTAACTAAGATCGGAAGGTACACCCACTAAAAAAATGATGTTGCTGAAACATTCTAGCTTGCCGATAATGGTCAATGTTTTCATACAAAGAAAAAAACTGGCCTGTTTTTAAGAAAATATCTAATTTTGTTCAAAAACATTCAAAAATAGTTTAAATTGCGTCACTTTAAAGTATGTAAGGGGTCTCACCAATAATGTTCTGTACTGTCCAGGAAGTCGTACTTTTACGAGTTTCTCTCTAAAACCATAAATGTCGTGCTGAACAATTTTGCTTTTTAACTAAGGGACCATCCATAAACCACGTGGACACTTAAGGGGGGGGGGGGGGTTATGGCAATTGTCCACGCTCCATACAAAAAAGATTTTTTTTGTATGTACAATTGTCCACGACAGGGGGGTGGGATTATTATTTGTTTTCGTTATTTTTTTTATTAAAATCGCGTATTTCCAAAATTCTTCATGAAAAGTAATTGTTATCGTTAACATCACTTTTCCAGCTAAATGCCGTCATGTTTATGTTTCCAAACATTTTGCATGATTTTTTTTACAGCAATTTGGTCCTAAAATGAAGCTTAGATTGCTGATATTATTGTTCACAGCGATAAAGCTTATTTTTCTGAGTACAATGACCCTTTCTACGACCACAAAGAGTTTAAAATGGATTTTTAAATTAATTTTGAAAAATTAACCTCGCGGTCCTTCTTGACAGAAAAGCTCCTACTTGACAGCTCGTTCCAAGGGGACCATAGTTGATCCATCGAAAAAATGTTGTCTTGTCAATATTTTTTTGCATTAAAATGAAAAAAAAGTGATCAGAAATGGTTTTTAATCGTGTTTTTTACCGTTGTACATAAAAATTGGCATAGGGCTTTAGTACCCAATTGACATGCAAAATCAATAATTTTCATTTATTCGACTATATATGTGACGTAAGCGCCATAAGAAAGATATTTTTTTTTTTGATTTATTATAGAGATTTTACACCATTGTGCATTCATCTCTTCAAGGTGGATAGTAGAAGAGGAAAGTTTACAAAGTTTTAGATCACTTGTCTGGCTATATTTCAATACTTGTTACCATGCCTTTTTTCTAACGATTTCTGTCTTAGTTTCAAATATTTACGGGCAAATTTGGATCTTAACTTATCAAGTTCTTCACTTTTATCTTCGTCCTCTTCCTTCGAGGATTTAACAGTTAACTCATAATTCAAATCGACACAACTTCCAGCCAAGTTGGTTTGATTTTTCTCACTGGAAATTTTCTTGTTGATCTCAAAAAAATTATGTCGAAGGGGGAAGGGAGAGTTTGCGAGACCGTTACGTCACACTAGTTTTTTTTTTTCAATAATTACGTTTAAGTTTTTAAACGATTTTTAGTCCGATAATTCAAAAATAAAAAAAGGTCTTTTGATTATAAATAAGCATTATACAATGTATTCTGAATGGTTTTCTGTCGATTTTAAATGTTTTTTTTCATGAAAATTAAAATTTTCTCCAAAAATTATTTAGGTGCCCCTCATTTTGTAGAAAAATTGAAAGAAGGAGGGACAAAAAATTAAATTGG
The DNA here is from genome assembly GCF_016801865.2 of Culex pipiens pallens. Lineage (NCBI taxonomy): Eukaryota > Metazoa > Arthropoda > Insecta > Diptera > Culicidae > Culex > Culex pipiens. Next base: position 95,336,645 of record NC_068937.1, on the reverse strand, counting down.
CAATTGCCTAATTAGCAATACTTGTCTTGAATGCTGATGGATATTTTTGCAATTATATTATTGATATGAGACGATTTACCTTAATCTTCACTAAATTTTATTTCTGATTCTACTGAACAAAAAGTCGATTCTTCTCGTTTTTCTCGAAACATCATAATAAAAGAACTATGCATTTATGAGCAATATTAATGTAAGTTTTTTTCTACATTAAAAATCTGATCAAAGGTTTCCAAGATATCATCAATTGAAAATTGAGGGTCAGGTGGATAAACTCGTATTTGGCATTTTTCGTTATTTGCAAGATCATATCTCAGAAAATTGAAGAAAAACACTGCGCAAAGTAACTCACACAGTACTCCCTCTAGAAATACATTCGCGCAGAGAACGGTAGTTTGACATTCTACCGAGTTTCAGATCATCTCTCCCATGATTGCATTCAAATGACTTCACGCAGCAAACACAAGGAAAAGAGAGACAAAAAACGAGAGAAAGAGCACTTTGTCAAGTTCGGGCGGCTGCTTGAGTGGTGCTCATTTTTCGTTCGATTCGTCTCTATGTTTACGTTCACCGAACGTCGCCAAGCAATGATGATCGTGATAGGAGCTGTGTGTGAGCGATCAAATTTCCTTTTTTAGAATTGATCACTGACAGAAAGTTCTTTCAATTATGGAGCAGTCCCATTCAGTGGCAGATCCCTTTTCAAGCATTGGTCATAACCTACAACTTTGCCGAAGACACCAAATGGATCAGAAAATCCCTTCGAATGTTTGCAAGCACTTTTCTATGGAAAGCCCCAAATGTGTACGGATACGTGTATGAAGAAACTAATACAGTGGACTCTCTCGTTGTCGATATTGCAGGGACCGTCGAGAGCGGGAGTTATCAAATTATAGAACGGAAAATCAAAGCAATCTATTTGAAGGGACTGAAAAATTTATTGACAGCTGGAGCAATATTGATATCGAGAAGATCGACAGCCAGAGAGTCCACTGTAATGCAAAATGGCTTACTTGGACATAAGGAGTCGATGAACAAACTTTCATGCAAATAAAAAAAAAGAAATTCTAGTGAAATTCATTAGTTAAGTCAAGAACTGTCACTGAACCCGGTTTTTGAATGTTGGCCCCGATCAAGGGGCTGGAAACTCTAATATTACTTAAGAATACTGAGTATACTAACGATATTCCAGTATACTTGTCAGTATACTAACCGAAAAGCAATAAACTGTTAGTATATTAAGATACTCTCAGTATACTGGTAAGTATACTGGCAATTGGTAAAGGAAATAATAAGTATACAAACATATATTTTGATATACTGGTTAACATAATAATTTCAGCTCTAAGAGTTTCCAACCCCTTGGCCCCGATACTCTTCAGGGGTCTTCCTCCCAGGAACAGAAAATGAATTACTTAATGTTCCGACCGTTTCTCTTCAAAGTTGTTCAAATAATTAAAAAAATAGCGATAAGGAAAGGAATTCAAAAAACTTTAAATATTGTAATGTTGACCACAATCGAGCATGGTAAAGAAAACAGCACTTTTGAAGCACTTTTTAAAATGTGTGTAGTTCACACATTTGATGTTGTTTCGTTTGATGTTCAATTTGAGCTCCTAAAAGGGTAATTCTCCGCCAACTCACACAGCAGTTGCCCCGACCCCTCTTCGATTTGCGTGAAACTTTGTCCTAGGGGGTAACTTTTGTCCCTGATCACGAATCCGAGGTCCGTTTTTTGATATCTCGTGACGGAGGGGCGGTACGACCCCTTCCATTTTTGAACATGCGAAAAAGAGGTGTTTTTCAATAATTTGCAGCCTGAAACGGTGATGAGATAGAAATTTGGTGTCAAAAGGACTTTTTTGTAAAATTAGATGCCCGATTTAATGGCGTACTCAGAATTCCGAAAAAACGTATTTTTCATCGAAAAAAACACTAAAAAAGTTTTAAAAATTCTCCCATTTTCCGTTACTCGACTGTAAAATTTTTTGGAACATGTCTTTTTATGGGAAATTTAATGAACTTTTCGAATCTACATTGACCCAGAAGGGTCATTTTTTCGTTTAGAACAAAAATTTTCATTTTAAAATTTCGTGTTTTTTCTAACTTTGCAGGTGTATTTTTTAGAGTGTAACAATGTTCTACAAAGTTGTAGAGCAGACAATTACAAAAAAAAAAATATATAGACATAAGGGGTTTGCTCATAAACATCACGAGTTATCGCGATTTTACGAAAAAAAGTTTTGAAAAAGTTGGTCGTCATCGATCATGGCCGTTCATGGTCACCCGCGACAGACGCGGACGACGAAACAAAGAGAAACGCAAAAAGTAACTTTTTCAAAACTTTTTTTCGTAAAATCGCGATAACTCGTGATGTTTATAAGCAAACCCCTTATGTCTATATATTAATTTTTTTGTAATTGTCTGCTCTACAACTTTGTACAACATTGTTACACTCTTAAAAATAACCCTGCAAAGTTAGAAAAAAACACGAAATTTTAAAATGAAAAATTTTGTTCTAAATGAAAAAATGACCATTCTGGGTCAATGTAGATTTGAAAAGAACATTAAATTTTCCATAAAATGACATGTTCCAAAAATTTTTACAGTCGAGTAACGGAAAATGGGAGAATTTTTAAAACTTTTTCAGTGTTTTTTTCGATGAAAAATACGTTTTTTCGGAATTCTGAGTACGCCATCAAATCAGGCGTCTAATTTTACATAAAAGTCCCTTGGACACCAAATTTCTATCTCATCACCGTTTCAGGCTGCAAATTATTGAAAAACACCTCTTTTTTCGCATGTTCAAAAATGGAAGGGATCGTACCGCCCCTCCGTCACGAGATATCAAAAACGGACCTCGGATTCGTGATCAGGGACAAAGGTTACCCCTTAGGACAAAGTTTCACGCAAATCGAAGAGGGGTCGGGGTAACTTTTTCCGATTTCGTGTGAGTTGGTAGAGAATTACCCAAAAGCGTTTACAAGCTATTTCAGATAAAGTAATCCATAGCACACTAGGAAGTGAACAATAGGACTAATGAGCAATTCTCTACCAAAACCGGAAATGGATTTTATTTGTATTTTTTTATTTGACTTAAACTTTGTGGGGGCCTTCCCTATGACCAAATAAGCTATTTTGCGTCATTGGTTCACCCATACAAGTCTCCATACAATTTTGGCAGCTGTCCATACAAAAATGGTATGTAAATATTCAAACAGCTGTAACTTTTGAGTGAATTTTCTGATCAATTTGGTGTCTTCGGCAAAGTTGTAGGTATTGTTGAGGACTTTTGAGAAAAAAATAGGTACACGGAAAAAAAATTTGCAGATTTTTTAATCAACTTTTTTTTCACTAAAACTCAATTTCCCAAAATACGTATTTTTTGATTTTCGAGATTTTTTGATATGTTTTAGGGGACAAAAATCCGCAACTTTTGAGCCATAGTGAAACATGGTCAAAAAATCTGCCGCCGAGCTATGAATTTTTGAAAAAATAGTGATTTTTAGAAAAAATCGAAGTTTTATGCAAAAACAAGTTTGAAATTATTTTTTAATGCAAAATTGAATTTGCAATTGAAAAGTACTTTACAGATTTTTTGATAAAGGGCTCCGTTTTCAAGATATAGCCACCGAAAGTTTGATTTTAGCGAAATATTTGCAGTTTTTCAATTTTTAAAAATAGTGACCATGAGTGAACATTTCTAAAAATATTTTTTTTGAAAAGTTCAGAAAATTTGCTATAAAATTGTCTAAGAGACATTGAAGATTGGACCTCGGGTTGCTGAGATAGAGACGCTTTAAGAAAAAGAAACACGAAAATTGAAGTTTTCTTAATGTCACCAAAAAAACACACCATTTTCTAATGACGATATCTCAGCAACTAATGGTCCGATTTTCAATGTTAATACATAAAACATTCGTAAAATTTTCCGATCTTTTCGAAAAAAATATTTTGAAATTTTTTAAATCAAGACTTGCATTTTAAATGGGCGTAATATTAAATGTATGGCCCTTTTAAAATGTTAGTCTTAATTTAAAAAATCAAAATATTTTTTACGAATAGATCGGAAAATTTCACGAATGTTTCATGTATTAACATTGATAATCGAACCATTAGTTGCTGAGATATCGTCATTAGAAAATGGTGGGTTTTTTGGGTGAGATTTAGAAAACTTCAATTTTCGTGTTTCTTTTTCTTAAAGCGGCTCTATCTCAGCAACCCGAGGTCCAATCTTCAATGTCTCTTAGACAATTTTATAGCAAATTTTCTGAACTTTTCAAAAAAAATATTTTTAGAAGTGGTCACTCATGGTCACTATTTTTAAAAATCGAAAAACTGCAAATATTTCGCTAAAATCAAACTTTCGGTGGCTATATCTTGAAAACGGAGCCCTTTATCAAAAAATATGTAAAGTACTTTTCGATTGCAAATTCAATTTTGCATTAAAAAATAATTTCAAACTTGTTTTTGCATAAAACTTCGATTTTTTCCAAAAATCACTATTTTTTCAAAAATTCATTGCTCGGCGGCAGATTTTTTAACCATGTTTCTCTCTGGCTCAAAAGTTGCGGATTTTTGTCCCCTAAAACATATCAAAAAATCTCGAAAATCAAAAAATACGTATTTTGGGAAATTGAGTTTTAGTGAAAAAAAAAGTTGATTAAAAAATCTGCAAATTTTTTTTCCCTGTGCCTATTTTTTTCTCAAAAGTCCTCAACAATACCTACAACTTTGCCGAAGACACCAAATTGATCAGAAAATTCACTCAAAAGTTACAGCTGTTTGAATATTTACATACCATTTTTGTATGGACAGCTGCCAAAATTGTATGGAGACTTGTATGGGTGAACCAATGACGCAAAATAGCTTATTTGGTCATAGGGAAGGCCCCCACAAAGTTTAAGTCAAATCAAAAAATACAAAAAATAAAAATGGTCGAAATCGGCCGATTTCGTAGAGAGTTGCTCTAATTCTTTTACTGCCAAAAAACGAATGAATAAAATGCAAGCAAGTATATAATTTTTTGATTTTATGATAGCATTTTTGTTTAAGACCAACTGCATGTTAAACGTATCTTTTTTTATACCTAGAGTTTAAAAAAAACTCATCTCATACAGTATGTAAAAAAAGTATTTACACCCCTTGGGCACTATGCACTTATTGTGATGAAACATCTAAACAATTTAATGTTGATAGAAACCTAGTACTACGTTTTGTTCAGAAACTCATGCCAAACATTTTGCTGCAAAAAGCTCATGAAAAGATGATTTCTATAAAAAGTTATTTAACAAATACTATTACAAAAAAAAGGTGCAAAAGAAGTTTGTACACCTTTCGAAAAATTTACAAAAATAAAGTTATTTGTTGACAAATCACCATAAATCCAGTCTCCCAACTCCAAATAGGCATCATTGACTGATTAAAAAAATAATTTGGATTGAATATAAAGTTTACCAATTACTTAGTATAAAAGTTTATATAACTCTGGAAATTATATATATAACTTATCTAAACTTAATTTTGCAAATTTTAATTCAACTAAATGTCAACATATTACCATAGAATTGCTAAATAAACATTTTGGAGTGGGTATAACACCGTTTTGGGGGTCTTTGTATCGATAGAATAGATTTTTCGTTGGAATTTCGTACCAACCCGGAATTACGTCGTCGTAAAATCCGCCGGCATCCGAACCGGTCCACGATTCACAAGTCAACCTTTATGGCATCGGAAAGGGCATAAAATTTCCGATCTTTTGATACCCAAACATCTAGGTGTTCTATAAAACCCACGTTTTTAAATACCTAGGTAAAAACGTTGTTATGGTTTCGTTTGAGCAACCTGCCAAAAATGTATGGAATTTCGTAAGTTTTGTTCTCGTGGATCAAACTTAGTATTTGGTATAGGGGGAGAGGGGGTAATATGCACCCCCTAAGGTAAAACTGTGATTTCTCAACCATTACAGCATTACTGTGGAAGAATTTTGTTCGATGTTCTAAAACAACTATTATTCTTCGTCATCCATGCGAAAAAAGTCTTAAAAACCTCAAAATTGTTCAAAAATATCAAATTTCTAAAAACATTTTTGATTCATTTCAAACGACCATGCGGGGCAAAATGAACCGCAACATTGGGGCAAAATGCACTCCAACAACGGGGCAAAATGCACCACAACATGGGGCAAAATGCACCGGGTAAAAGCAGTTTTCACTAGTCACCACTAGATGACACCGCTGTTTTTACAAAGGAGCTTCACAGCGGTGCATTTTGCCCCGACCACGCTTTTTGCAGAAAATTTAATTAAAAATGCATTTTTTGATATTTTTGGACTCAATTATCTACAGAATAATGAAGATAGTAGCAAAAACTATATACCTCAACACTTACAATATCAATAAATGCTTTTTATACTGTCCAAAAATCATAATGAAAGCTCAATGAAAATTAGATGAAAACACAACATTTTAATGTTTTGCAAATAACTTGAGCTGTTTTTAAACTGCGATGCTCAAATTTTTCCAGCATGGTTTAGCAATGTTAAGATTTCCAATTTCTATGATTTTTTCCCCGGAAAATTCTTCCAAATACCGAGAAAAGCCGGGGGTGCATTTTGCCCCGGGGGTGCATATTACCCCCTCTCCCCCTATAACTTTTTTATAGAAATCATCTTTCATGAGCTTTTTGTAGCAAAATGTTTTGCATGAGTTTCTGAACAAAACGTAGTACTAGGTTTCTGTCAACATTAAGTTGTTTAGATGTTTCATCACAATATGTGCATAGTGCCCAAGGGGTGTAAATACTTTTTTACATGCTGTATCTCATCTCCCAGTGGCAGTGCGTGGCCGAATGGTTACGCTGTCCGCTTTGTAAGCGGATGATTCTGGGTTCGCTTCCCATCTGCTGCAACCTTCCATCGGATGAGGAAGTAAAATGTCGGTCCCGGCCTTGGTTGTTAGGCCGTTAAGTCATTCCAGGTGTAGGAGTCGTCTCCATGCCATAAGTACAAACAACACACCAAACCAAGCCTACTCCGGTGGAATCGCTGGCGGCGGTTGGACTCGCAATCCAAAGGTCGTCAGTTCAAACACTGGGTTGGAAGGTTCCTTGGAGTAGAAAGAGGTTTGGGTGCTCTCCCCATTCAAGCCTTCGGACTCCTAGGTTCGAGCAGAAACTTGCAATAGAGACCACAAAAGACCCGGGGGGGTTAATGTGGATGGTTTGATTTTTTTGATCTCATCTCCCAACTATCATAACTCATTTATGATCAGTTACAGAGTACCTAAAAACTTACAGTTCAACATCCCTCACACCCAGCATCTCCCCCAAACCATCAACATTCCAAAAAAAACCGCACCACAGAGAAGATAAACATTACAAATTATTGTTTCTGCTCTCGGTAATACTTTGCAGTCACCAAAGAAAAACAACTCCTCTCATCGTCCGTGTGGGAACAGCAGGCGGCGACCAGTTGTACACACGCGGCGTGTCGGATACGACGATTTGAATTGAGTAATTGTTACAAATTTGTTGATTTGCTGATCATTTATTTCAATCGATCAGATTTTTTTATGAAATGTTAACGATTTTTCTACACAAGATTTTAATTTCAATTTTCCAAATTTCCATCCCAACACACCGTGGTCTCGATCGCGCGCGCCGACATTTGGCTGCGCAGAAAAACCAATATTTCTTCGCTGCCTAACACTAGCAGGCTGTGAGGTGACACAGTGGCCCCCTAATGTGTAAGGGGTCGAATTGTGCACTTTTTGGGGCGGCCGTAATTAGGACAATTTGGTTGTTTGAATTGTTATGTTGGTCGGATTGACTAATTGGTAGATAAGCTGCTTTCACGTGAATTTTCACTGGGTGTTTTCATGCTGCCCCCATCCTGGGCAAAGAAAAAATCAATATTTTTGACAATTGCAGTCCGCAGCAGCAATCCGCTCCGTATCGATCAAAGGAGGCACGGCCAATATCGCGCGGTTCGCGCTAATCTCGCGAAGAGCCTACTTCGCGGCGATGACCTTCGCCGAGACGGCCGAAGGTGTCATGGTAACCCTCGTAGACAGACAGGGGGGCCTGCTACGATCCTCTTGGGTTCTTCTTGAGGGTGGTGCAGATTCGACACAATTACTCACAGTTTGAGCACAGCTCCATCGGCAGCGATGTTTCATTTCCCTGCAAGCAAGAACAAAAATGGGCCAGACATTAGGACTGGGGACACAATGGCACTGCAGTGACCTAGTACGTGCTCGGAATGGTCCCCGCGAATCTTACCATTTTGGACTAGATGTGTAGCTACTAATCACTCCTCGCAGAATCTCGGCTATGGCACACTCGCGAAGCTTTTCCTTACGGCGAAAATCTGCCCCGATAGATTTCGCTGATTTTTCGCTTTTCTCAACACAAAAAAACACGCAAAAAGTGGTTTTCTACGGACTTGTTTCTTTCCAACCTTTCTTTTCCCTACCAAAAACACAGACACACTTTCTTCTCCTCCCAGCTAGGCTAATATTCGACTCTCCTCGACAGACTGACGGGGTTCGGTTCCGAAAAATATTGCCTATTCCTGCTGCTAGTCTTACTTTTTTTCTCCTTTACTTTTTCTTGCCACTGTCAATCGACCTAAGCTCTGAGAGCTCTGAGAGAGAGAGGGGCTCTTTTGAGCTACTTGTAGATTTTCGGTTGACTAAACTATATGTCAGTACTGTAGAAGTTCACACGAGTGCTGAAATCTCTCTCTTTTTGCGTTGGATTCCTCCTCATCAACACACATGGAACGCGGGTAGGGGCCGCGAAGCGCGTGCGCAGCTCGCGGGAGTACTGTCGCTGGCTGATGGCCACTGTCGCGGACTCGCAGTAGGCCAGTTTGGCGAGGGAGTTTGTGGAAGGAAGATGCGTTTGAAGTGGCCGTTGGGTTTGCATTTCTGAAAAAAATATTAAAATGTATGTTAGAACACAGTCAGAAATTAACATAACTCTACAACACATTTGCTTTTTTCTATAAACGTACAGCAAATAATGAAGTTTTATTTAAATTGAAATAAACAACTAGAGGATATTCGCGTATGTTTGGCAGGTCAAGCAATTGCTCCTAACTCTATCTAATTTGCTGAAACTGCTTGCTCACTTCCTATTGAGCTATTTATCACTTGATTTCAGTTGAAAACGCTTTTTACGAGCTTTAATTGAATG